>NW_025944397.1:68222-69030 GCF_000764305.2 Hyalella azteca
GTATACGGCAGGTATGATCACGACCGTATACTGCAGGTATGATCACGACCGTATACGGCAGGGACGATCACGACCGTATACGACTGGTACGATCACGACCGTATACGGCTGGTACGATCACGACCGTATACGGCAGGTACGACCACGACCGTATATGGCAGGTACGACCACGACCGTATATGGCAGTTAAGGTCACGATCGTATACGAAAAGTACGGTCACATCAAGAGATACGACCATTGGCATTTAGTATAGTATGGTATCTTCAGCATTAAAGAATAGGCCTGGATAGGCCTATTCTGAACCCCTTAAAGAATAGGCCTTTGTGATGTAGAGGGCGTGGTCTGGCAAACCGTACTTACTGTATCTATAATGGACCGCTCTCCGGATCAACGTCTTCTAGTTAAGAAGGAAACAGTTATTTGTATCTGAGAATACTTGTTCTAAATGGATTGCATCATGAGCCCGGGATTCAAATATAGAAATTGGGTCCCTGGCCCCGGTCTCTGGCCCTGGTCCCCGGCCCCGGTCCCTGACCCCGGTCCCTGGCCCGGTCCCTGGCCCCGGTCTCTAGCCCTAGTCCCTGGCCTAGGTCACTGTCCTGGTCCCTGGCCCCGGTCCCTGGCCCCGGCCCCTGGCCCCAGACCCTGGCCCTAGTCCCTGGCCCCGGTCCCTGGCCACGGTCCCTGGCCCCGGTCCCTGGCCCCGGTCTCTGGCCCTGGTCCCTGGCCCCGGTCCCTGGCCTAGGTCACTGTCCTGGTCCCTGGCCCCGGTCCCTGGCCCCGGTCCCTGGCCCCAGACCCTGGCCC
>NW_025944397.1:69417-76254 GCF_000764305.2 Hyalella azteca
GTGGACCCTCAAGTCTGTGGACCCTCAAGTCTGTGGACCCTCAAGTCTGTGGACTCTCAAGTCTGTAGAACCTCAAGCCCCAACCCACAAACACATAATTCTTACCGACAAGCACAGATCTCGGGAAGGGAAAGGAGAAGCTACGTATGGCATGTTTATTCTTATAGTTTAACATAATTATTATTGTTATTGGTGCGATTGTCGAGCTTATAAACCAACGCGTTAACTGCCCCTTTTGTACGCAACAAATACAAACCCTTCCAACAGTGAGGTGCGTGATTAACATGCATGATGGTACGAAAGATCATTACCACCATCACGATCATTACCATCGTCACAATCATTACCACCATCACGATCATTACCACCATCACGATCATTATCATCATCACTATCATCACCACCATCGCGAGTCATTTTGTCATTATTCATCAGTTCAGTAATTTGATATTCAGTCAACTGCGACTCACCGAAGTTCGTCAGGGAGCATAACTGAGTCAATCTGACTCACTAAAGTCCACGGTCCCGACTTACTAAATCAAAATAAATAGATCACAATATATATTGAATGTGAATGATTATTATATATAAATATTATCTGAATAATTATAACCGTGATAATATTATATAAATTATTAATAATGACTACTATAACATGCAACGAACATGCAATAAAACTCTTTATATATTTTAACATTATTTATAGTTGTTCACAGCTAGATAAAGAGGCACAATAAATATATATTGGTACGACGCAACATATCGAGGGTTATTATGCAGGTAACCTATTCCAGGTTATAGGTTAGTCTACACGCTGTCTCTTATACACATCTAGATGTGTATAAGAGACAGCTGCACAGTGGATTTCAGACTCTGTTTACTTAACTAGAATCAACCAGGTGCATTACTTGGCATTCTATTGTCCTAAGATTCTTTGGCAAGCAATCAAAGAATCTCAAGACAATAGTTGAATAATACCAGCAATACTCTCTGATAGTTGAATTTGCATTAAAAAATTTTTCTTTGTTAAATGAGACTTGAACTCCCATCACCAAATAGCTGTATCTTGAATGCAGGCAAATTTGCAAGTTCTTTTGAATGCAATCAGATTTTTTTTTTCGCTAAACCATTGCTACATTATGTCTTTGAAAGGTGTACTGTATATATTCCTGTCTCTTATACACATCTAGATGTGTATAAGAGACAGGCATTAGTCATGTTGAGTTTCATGCCATTCACTTTCTCCTTCACTCCATCCATAGCATGAGTCATGTCTGTCTCTTATACACATCTAGATGTGTATAAGAGACAGGTGTAGGACGAGTCTGCATTGCTGAGCCCGACGTCTTGTCGCGGGCCTTTCGCAAAAAATATTCCTGGCCTGATAATATTATATAATATTTATGTGTTATATGGCTTTATTATATAATTTTTGAATGTAATATGATAATATAATGTAATATTTCTGGCCTCAGAACTATTAAATAAATGAATAACTAAGATTGTTTCATTTGTGCGAGAATCCAAGAGACGGTTTGTGCCGGACGCCACTCCCTCAACGCGTTACTCAAAGTGGGCGAGGGTGAAGTAAAAGTAAGTGAGGTAGAAGTAAAAGTAAGTGAGGTAGAAGTAGAAGTAAGTGAGGTAGAACTAGAAGTAAGTGAGGTAGAAGTAGAAGTGGGCGAGGTAGAAGTAGAAGTGGGCGAGGAAGAAGTAGAAGTGGGCGAGTTAAAAGTAGAAGTGGGCGAGGTGGAAGTAGAAGTAAGTGAGGTAGAAGTAGAAGTGGGCGAGGAAAAAGTAGAAGTGGGCGAGGTAGAATTAGAAGTGGGCGAGGTAGAAGTAGAAGTGGGCGAGGTAGAAGTAGAAGTGGGCGAGGAAGCAGTAGAAGTGGGCGGGGAAGAAGTACAAGTGGACGAGGTAGAAGTAGAAGTGGACGTGGTAGAATTAGAACAAAAAATAAAATGTAGCCTAAGTTAATCTAGGAGATTATCATTCAGATGTAATCCACATTTGGAAGAATGCGGAGGATGTAATCACAAGCGAACCGGTATGACTTGATAACCATTCTACTTCAGTGTATATTAGACGACATATATTCTATCAATCATCAAGTTCTTCAATAAAGTTATTTACGCAAGACAATTTTTGTCTCCTTCGCCTTATAGAACCTGCAATCTTCACCAGCCAGCACCACCAGCCCTTCAGCCGAACACTTGCCTCAGTACGAACCCAACCAGCGCCGTCTTGTCCCTACCAGTGCCACTAGTGCCAGTGCTACTAGTGCCAGTGCTACTAGTGCCAGTACCACTAGTACCAGTGCCACTAGTGCCAGTGCTACCAGTGCCAGTGCCACTAGTGTCATTGTCACTAGTGTAGTTAACACTAGTGCCTGTAACACTTATGCCAGTGCCACTAGTGCCAGGCTGAATTGTGCTACTGACACTAATGCCTGAATCACCAGTGCTGGTGCTACTAGTGCCGGCATCCGTGGATCTTCCGTCACCAGAATTTGAGTTTCGCAAACCACCGTCGCTAGATTTACCAGCGGGACCAGAACTAGCGTTACTAGGACTAAGTTCATTGTAACTATGAGCACTGGTGCTGGTCTTATTATCAGTAGGGCTGCTGGTATTCATATTAACGTTCGATAGTTCAGATGGAGTGTCATCCATGGCATGAGTCATGTTGTTTTTCATCCCATTCACTTTGTCTTTCATTTCATCCATGGCATGAGTAATGTTGCCTTTCATGCCATCCACTTTCCCTTCCCCTGCATCCATGGCATGAGTCATGTTGTCTTTCATGCCATCCATTTTCCCTTCCACTGCATCCATGGCATGAGTCATGTTGTTTTTCATGCCATTCACATTCTCCTTCATTTCATCCATGGCATGAGTCATGTTGCCTTTCATGCCATTCACATTCTCCTTCATTTCATCCATGGCATGAGTCATGTTGCCTTTCATGCCATCCACTATCCCTTCCGCTGCATCCATGGCATGAGTCATGTTGTCTTTCATGCCATCCATTTTCCCTTCCACTGCATCCATGGCATGAGTCATGTTGTCTGTCATGCCATTCACATTCTCCTTCATTTCATCCATGGCATGAGTCATGTTGCCTTTCATGCCATCCATTTTCCCTTCCCCTGCATCCATGGCATGAGATATGTTGCCATTCATGCCATTCACTTTCTCCCCCATTTCATCCATGGCATGAGTCATGTTGTCTTTCATGCCATTCACTTTCTCCTTCATTTCATCCATGGCATGAATCATGTTGTCTTTCATGCCATTCACATTCTCCCCCATTGCATCCATGGCATGAGTCATGTTGTCTTTCATGCCATTCACTTTCTCCGTCATTTCATCCATGGCATGAGTCATGTTGTGTTTCATGCCATTCACATTCTCCCCCATTGCATCCATGGCATGAGTCATGTTGTCTTTCATGCCATCAACTTTTTCCTCCACTGCATCCATGGCATGCGTCATATTGTCTTTCATGCCATTCACTTTCTCCTTCATTTCATCCATGGCATGAGTAATGTTGCCTTTCATGCTATCCACTTTCCCTTCCCCTGCATCCATGGCATGAGTCATGTTGTCTTTCATGTCATCCACTTTCCCTTCCACTGCATCCATGGCATGAGTCATGTTGCTTTTCATGCCATCCACTTTCCTTTCCACTGCATCCATGGCATGAGTCATGTTGCCTCTCATGCCATTCGCTTTTTCATCCACTACCATCCACTTTCCCTTCCACTGCATCCATGGCATGACTTATTTTGTCTCTCGTGCTTCTCACTTCCAACCCCAATTCGTCCGCGGCATGTGTCAAGTTGCCTCTAATTTCTCTTTTGCCCTCCAAAACTGTCGGTAGAGTAGAAGCTGTTGAAGCGAACGTGTTTGGAGTGAGCGTCCCATTCGCCAAGGTAGATGATGCAGCAGATGAAGAATGATTTAGATCAATGGATTGCAGAGGCTCAGTTAGATTTTGTGAGTCACTGTGACCAAGGGATCCATTATTTATGGCAAGAGGAGCAAAAAGACCGCTACTTCGTGCGTTTTCCGGTGAAACTGTGGTATTACTTGCTTCCAAAACTGTTAGTTGTCCACCAACGGTCAGGGTTTTCGGCGAGTTCCCGGAAGCCATATCGGTTGCTGGCTGTTTGTTTTTGTGCATTGTACTATTCACTGTGCTATTCTTCTTCTTTGGCTTTAGATCCTCCATCATTATGGCTGATATCAAGTCAATGTCGTCTAACGCACGCTTCTTCCTCCCCAGCTTCAAAAGCCAGGACACGAAAGTTGGAAGCTTGCGAGTTAGCTTCGGTAGTTCGCTCGCAGCAGAAGTGTGTTGCGATGATGTCCCAATACCGGCGAACACGTGGTTAGTTACCAGGCCAGAAGAAGAGCTGAACAAATAGTGTTTGTCTTCAGGAATCTTGTCTAGAGACACAAGGGGACTTCCAGGTTGTGAACCATCCTCCACTGATCCATTGTTGCTTTGGTTAAATGAATGGTCTTTCTTCCCCTCCAAATCTTCGAAGACGCGCTTGATGTCACAGAATTCCACTTGTACCCAGCCTGACTGTGGACAAAAAATATCATCGCGTAATTAAACTCAAAACATTTAAAAACTATATTAGAAAGTAACTTCCGCTTTTTCACATTACAATGGCACGCGCTTGAACTTAATCCATTGGTGGTATATAATTCATCTGCTGCTATTTGTTTTGTTCCGACAAATGACTCACCCCTGTACATACGTATTTCCTCCAGGTGTAGCTGTCGAAACAACGTTCTAGTAACGTAAGCTCCTCACTGACATTTTCTCGTGTTTTATCCTTATTTTCGTCATTACCAAGTGTAAATTTATTGCTGGATTCATCAGCTACAGGTTTACTTATACGTGAACGCCATGTTTTATTCTTTGAGGAAGCCACGATTGGGCCTGAAGTTTGAGGAGATGCTTGTACTTCACCAAGAGCAGACGGTAAATCAATTTCGTTCCGAGAAACCACATCATCCTCCACATTCTCTAGAGCTCCTATAGAACCATTATTGACAACCCCTCTAGGCCCGCCATCTTGGTTTGAAGTTCCCGATGGCAACACCTCTTCTCCTTTTAGGACTTTCTCATCTTCATGAAGCTTTGGGAAACTCCTCAACAGGATCCAGGAGTCTTTGTACTTCGCGGGGCAGTTTGGTCGCGAAGGGACAGCACTCAAAACTGTGAAAAAAAAGACACTGTTAGAAGCAGGTTCAAACTGAACACCTTTGCATTTGGAAGTCAACCAATTAATTAACTCACTCAATTAAGGAACAAGCCTCGATTGAGTAGTTACTAACAGAGATGAATGAAGTGGACGTTAAGCTTGTAAATGAATTGACGAGGTGAATAATGGTTGTTCATACTCCTAAAAACAGTGCAGCTAGACTGTCGATTCCTCTTGGCAGGTCATTGTAGGTTAATTGAAAATCGCAGTTTATTACCACAAATGTTGTCCAATTCTCGATTCAAATGATTACCTTGTCGCGACAAGTATGTAAAAAATTGCAATCAAATTTAGGAAAAATTTCTACACAAAAACGTACTAATATTTTCCCGCCAAGTATCTCAACATTTGCACCCATATAGTGCACCATGCAGTGTTGGCACGCAAATAATCTCAATGTTTATGTACCCATATATTAGCTGCTAGTGTCTCAAAATCTGCGTTCACAACATACCAGATTTGTACCTATAAGTGTAGCGGCGAGCTCACCTCTCTGCACACAGAGCGCTGCCATTACGGTATCGTCGGTACACGACCGTTGCTCGATACCGGCGTTTCCCAGTACTGAACAGTGCAGAGTCACGCCGAATTCCGGTACCCCAACCAGTTCCGGTGCATCGTCGTTGCTGCTGCTGTTATTGCTGTTGTTTTGCTCGTTGTTGAGGTTGTTAGCTGTCGTTTCCATCATGCCGGCAGCTAGTGAAGCAGAAACGTAGTCTCGCTCCGCGTCGATGCTGTGAACAAGGATAGTGATTATGGCGGCTGTGAGTAACTGTCGGTTTGTGAGTTGTTGCAGTTACGTGGGCCGTAAATTAAGGACCTATCAGTCTACGTGGGCCGTAAATTAAGGACCTATCACGTTACGTGGGCCGTAAATTAAGGACCTATCAAATTACGTGGGCCGTAAATTGACGACCTATCAGGTTACATGGGCCGTAAATTAAGGGCCTATCAGGTTACGTGGGCCGTAAATGGACACACAGGACAGTCTTACGCGCTGTCGACGCTCTGCCTGGGGGAGGTCCAGGCGGGTGCCCCCTCCAGCAGGAGAGCGACGAGGGCCGCCTCCGAGGGTAGCACTGATAGGGGGGGGGTGGCAGGTTGTTATATATACAAATTTATATGGATACGCGAGTCGAAAAGCGTATTTATTTTATTACACATTATTTACAATAGATACCCGAGTCCAAAGGCGTATTCATTATATTATACATAAATTATAATAAAAACGCGAATCGAAAGGTGTATTAATTATATTACGCATTAATTATAGCAGATGCGTGAATTGAAAGGCGTTTTCATTACTCATTGACCAACAATTACACTCATAACGAAACAGACATCAAGGTTACCCGAGTTGATATAACGAAAAATCGTATATGTAAAGTTTTAGGCAATGCTGCGTTTTGCTTATGGTAATTAATGCTAATTTTTGTATCAAAATAAAAATATATATCAATAAAAATGATAAATATCACATGTATAAACAGCATTGCTGCATAGTAGGGTAACATGGGGCAGCGAGCCCACTGCGGGTCACGGGCCCATAGCGGGTT
>NW_025944398.1:0-40307 GCF_000764305.2 Hyalella azteca
GTTTTTTTGCAAATGACTGTCATAAAACAAAATATCGTTCATTTTGCCCGTTTATATAATCTTTGATCTGTGAAATCGTCAGCATGATCTTTAATCTCATGTTGATGATTCATAAAACAGCGTACGAAATTTATTTTCAACATGATTTATATATTATCAACATTAAAAATATATTATCAAGATTCAAATCAATATTTAATTCAATTTCGCTAGTTGAAAATCATTTAATTTTTTAACTTATAGTTTTATAGAGCATAAACGAATTCAAACATCAATTTTTAGTTCAAATCTAAAACTAAAATGGATTGTAATTAATTTAAACTATTTTTTGGCAAAAGCGATATTTTTATTATCAAACTTTGTGGTCACTTCATTCCTTGAGAAAGAACTCCAGATACTGTATACGGTTTCATGTAAGCTGAATGAGTTTAAAGTACTCTATCATAATGGAAATACGTCTACACATTTGCTATCTGAGTTGTACTACGAGCCTGTATAGTACGGAGTACTCGGAGCAGAATAAAAGTTTCACATGAATGGGTGAGCAAAATAAATAATGCGGCGGGAAAATCCTTACGAATTTGTAGTGCAGCGAGGCAAAGAAGTAGCGAGGGGGGATCGCTGTCTCAGTTCAAAGAAATAAACGGTCCGTAATTTTCTAGTAATTTTTGCTTCGTTTTACAATTTATATCCAAAGTTGACCTTTGATATAAAATGGACAGGTTTGTACGAAACAATCACAAGAAGTACAGTTTTCGTTCGACCAGTTGACGAGTTTTGCAGATTAAAATTGCGACATCCAATGAATCAAGCGCTACATTTTCCGTGGGAACGCCCCAGCCCCCAGCAAAAGTGCATGACGTTTGCCCGCCTCTCTTCGTAAGACTTGTAACAAAGACCTTTTCTAAGAAAGACCCTACTCGCTTCTTTGATGTGCTTCACAATAGGCGCTCTAATGCTCAAAGAAATCGAAATAAAATTCGTTCGTGTGGTACCTTTTATCGAACAAGTGGCCGGCGAGGGTCTACAGAACTGCTAGAAATGATATTGAGAACTGCTAGAAATGTTCCATTGAAGAAGACCATTTCACGATTTATCACGGTAAATGGGCTACAATAATCATTCTTGCAAAAAAAATGTCTAAAAAGCTACTAAATATTTTTAGGTTGGTAAATTTCAGGTCCGTTTTGTCGTCACCCGTTTGTGACGATGAGCAAAAATTTATTTTTATCAGTCTCAAGATTTAACCTTTGCATACCCTTTGTAATAATATTCTTCAGTATTTGAAGTGCATGCAATGCAGCAAAAACTTGATGACTTTTTTGGGTGGAAAAAAGTTCTATTGGCATGAAGAAATTTTCTTCAAAAGACAGTACGTTGCCCTGTCATTATCTTTCCTTCAAAGACGGGGACGTACAGTGAGTAAAGCTCTTTATATCATTTGCCTATATTAGTGCAAAAATATAAATAATGAACTTTTTATGAATGAATTATCCAAACAAAATAATACTCATCGAAATTTTTTATTTACATCACGAGATGAACTATGATGGTAAGCTTATACAAAAGCTATGGCAGGATTGCAGTTGAATTTCTTGTTGTTGCACAGTTGATGTAGTTGCACAGTTGATGTAGTTGCACAGTTGATGTTGTTGCACAGTTGAAAAGCTCTACTCTTGAGAAATTTCTGAAAATTTTTGACTATTTTATTTCGCAACTTCGTTGATTCACAAATTCTTAGGCGTCAACAATATTTACATATTAACTAATATTTTCACTGTCAAAGTTTGAATTTCACTCAAATATATAGATAACTTCTTTACTGATTTGGGGGCGAAAGTTTGTAAATAAAATTTCGAATCCTTTACAGAAAAAGTATATTTGTGTAGTCAATTCAGCTCATTGATTGTTCAATACGAAAGACATCATTCTTAATGTAAAATGGCCTAACGATGACTAAAAAATTAATTGCGCATAAAAATACGCATACCCTCGGCAAATTTAACATTTTATTCGCTTCGCGCAAAAATACTATCAAATATTGATATTTCTGATATACAGTAACGCTATTTGCACCCCTGTAACATATGGGCATTTTGCCGATTTCCCAGTCTAGGTTTTCCCCCTAGAAGTAGGGCGGAGAACTAGAGCTTCTTACTGTGCCGCGACCTTGAGCTCAGTCCGCAGCTTATAGGGTGCAGCTCATCACTCTTCCCGCCAGCCACGCGAACGGTTTTCTCTGAGACGTTTTAAGCGTAAACTCTGCCGCGCCTAGACATCATAACATAACATAGTGATCTCGGCGCTGAAGTGTAGGCCTGAGGTGGTCTGTCGCCGATTCTTTTCCTTTTCGTGCCTTGTTCACAGAAGATCTAATACCGTTTCATTTGACCGGATTTTTTCATGACTAACGATAGTTTCAAGTAGCTACATATAGAATAGAATAGAAGTGTCGGCACTGAAGAAATAGGCCCATGGCCTGTTTCAGATTCTTGAATTATTTTAGGGAATTTTTTGTATGGAACGACACGGGAACAATTTAGGACTGAACGAACACGTGTGAATATGCGCCTTAGTTGTGTAAAATTAAAAAAAAAATAGTCTGATCCCAAAAGTACTTCTTGAATTTAACGTTTGAAAATATTATGTTAAACCTGTTATAAAGATTTTCAGTTATAATGGAAGCCAGACTTACAAGGAATAATTAGCCGATACGCATTATAGACTTCTAGAATCTAGGCCTGTAATTTTTCCAGTGAAATAATATTTATTTTTTAAATATCCTTGGTGACGTGAAACTCGAACAAAACTGAACTCTAAGGGTAACTATATATACTTTCTTTCAGTAACCTACATGAATTTGATCACGACAATCGACAAAGCATGTTCGAGCTTGGGCCATTAATATTTTACGTAGGGTTATAAATATCGTCGGTGCACGTGTAATTAGTATGGTCATAATAGTGGACATAACATGCATGGAAAATATTTCCAACATAACCGAGCTCATTTTCAAGTTTTGATCATGCGCCACTGTACCTGCTAAAAATTGAATAAAAATACCTGGCTAGATAAATGTTGATAGTTCAACAAAGGCTTACCAGTACCTCATTATGGCACGGCAAATTTGTTACCAGTGAGTGAAGTATGTAAATTTTATGTCGATTCAAGAATCGAAATGGGAGGGGCAACAAAGGGAGTGGAAAGTAAAGGAATTTATTGCATGAATGAAATAAAACATTTTGGTTGCTGGTTTCGTGTACTGAAATGGTATTAAATAATCTCTAAGCATTTACGGAATTATGCCAACTAATTAACGAAATATCGTACCTTTGAGATGAGTTGCTTGTGTAAACTTTTATAGAGATACATCACAAAAAATGTTATTTAATTTCTTTGGTAATTACATGAAATATATATCAAGAGACATTTGATTTAAATAAACACGCATAGGCTGAAGTATGCGTGTATATATATTATATTGAGGTATATATTATCATGGAAACAGAAATGTTTAATACAAAGAACGAAGATTCTACGAACATGTCAATATGACATAATACTAAGGACGGTCTTGCCCCATATAGAGCGACACGCCATGAGTTTGTCGGTGGCTGTTAGTCGCTTTTTAGCGCATTTTCTCATTTATGAAAAAAATGCACTATTGTGCTCGTCATGTCCGTCTGTCCGACTGTTTGTCCGTCCGTGACTCCACGTTTTCGTCGACGAGAAAATGAGCTCTCTGTCACTCACTGCAGTGAGTGCTGAGTTATATTTTTTATCTCATTTGCGTGCTTGTAGGACATAAAAATTTACAACTGTATATAAACGGTAAATGGATTGCGATTGCAAACGTTTTTATTCCAAGATAAATATTAAGGAATTTCTTCCATACAAGAACGCCACTGTGGAGTCGAGGTTCTTCTGACGTGTAGGTTGAGTGACAACATTCCCATCTATGTATAGATATCCATTTTTAGAACGGCAATGAGAAAGGGGAACAATACGACAATTTGCATGTCACCTAGTGTGGGATGTAATTTTTCCCAGATTTTTTTTCGGAGCTTATTTTACCGGGTCTATCTAGAAAACGGAGGTTAAAAGTGTGTTTAGGGAGGTAGCTGGATAAGCGGTCGATCGACGGACATAAGACGTGTTAGTTCGTCGGTTTCCGATACTCAATACAGTTGGTTTACTGGCACCTCATCATAGGTGACATTTCATCATTGACGCATTTCATAATTGGGACATTTCATCGTATCATCTTTTACCAATTCAAACTTACCTAACCTGCATGTACTTGTATATGCAAACTGCACTTTGAGTAATGACGAAATTTTTATGGCGAATTGCTATGAAGAAATTGTCCCAATGTTGAATTTCTATAGTGATGAAATGAAGTGTTTGGCAAGATGATAAGGCGTCTGGGCACCTGTACAGTTGACTTTCCACTTCTGCACATCTGGAGCCTCTAGCCGAGTTTAAAGCTATTGTTCGTATGTGCGTTGGTCTATTCGACGCAGCTGATCAGTTAATCTTTTAATGGAGTCATTCGTCCTTAGTTTTGTTTCACGGGGCTCAAGGTTCGAGAGCTGACCTCAAATTTTTACCAAAGTATGCTATGATAATGCCAGCTTGAACGATCATTCGTATAAGCAGACTAGTTGATTGTGAACCTTGAGAGCCCTCAGCAACAATTATTGTTGTTCAGTACTACACTAATTATTGTTGTACTACGATCAACACACATTTATAGCCTCGCCTTCCCGAAAAAGTGTCTAATTTCATCTTACAAATTTTATAAAACCTTGTACGTGGATCATGAGCAGTTTCATTCCAAGTAACATTAATTATTTCATATTTACATATCATGAGTTTTTTCAGAATGCTAACATTTTCCGATGTAATCAACAATCTCGACGACAGTGAAAATCGTGATTTAATTTTCAAGAAAAATTGTATCGAGGTGAAAAAGCATGTAATGTTCAGCTGTCGTTATCAAGAACAGTAGTTTTTTGTTGTTCAAAAAATGCAATAAACGTAATAGTCAACCAAATGAAAATCGCGCAGCGTAATCCTAAAAATATACTGATTTCAATGAATGACGCGCAAAAAAGTCCTCATTCAGGCACATAATTCGTATACACAGCGCCAGCTGTGGACACGAGGCTCTCATCCAAATCGTCAATACTCTACTTGAGGATCAGAAGGAGGAATGCGAATAAAAAAAACATATCCATTTCCATTATTATTGAGGCTAATCACAGCGCATCACAGTAACAAGAACATAATAATGGTAGCAACAAATACAAAATGAAAGACGGAACTGACGTACAATTAAAGAGATCATCAGAGATTTGATAAGCAAAAAACTATCTAACGCGAAGCCAAACAAAACTTAAAAATTGCATTACTACATGAATTCAAACAAAAACAAAATTATAAACTAATTATAAATATTGAGCAGCATTGACTGGACAAGAAAAATCAATGCCTAATTAAACTATTCTAGACTTACACTAACAGCAGCTTCTTTTTATGCAAAATGGAAGTCAACATGTCAGATTTTTGCGTCAATGCAGATCATAGGAATATTTCTTACCAGATTCAATGATTCCCTTACATCAAGTTTAAACAATTAATACGTACCATTCATTCCAGATTAATAAATTCCCTATATCAAGAGTAAACAATTAATACCATTCATTCCAGATGCATTAATTCCCTACATCAAGTTTAAACCATTAATAATATTCATTACGTTCCACCGATTGTAATGGTCGGAAACAAAGTTCAGGCGGCGAACAATTAACGCATGGGATGTAGTTGCCATGATAAAATGCTTCTTTTATCGTCAATATTTATTAATCGCGACTTTCAAGACAGAATAACATAAGAAGGCACAGTTTAATTAAAAGAGCACGACGTAGTCATTTTCTTTGCGTCGTAAAGAAAACGGAACGCGAGCTGAGAACATTTTTTTAATTTGCAAAGGATTCAAGCAATAAAAGGAATAGTTAGAACGAGCCTATTGATCAATAGCTTGGTTTTCTGATGGATAAACAAGAAAGTTTTATCAAGAGCCCTTGATAACCCATGAAATATCATTACTATCACCATCGTAAAATACATGAATATAAAATTCAGACGAAAAAGTTAAATAGAAGTCCCTCCCGCTAAAAACATGAAACTAAGAAGAGAGTATAGACAAAAATAACATTGAGAATATAATGGATTGTTGGATCATCGTTCGAAATTAATATACACAAAAAGAATCAAAAGAATTTCCTATTTGCAAACTTCTAATGAACACTTTGTGTTTAAATGGAACATACATTGATACACAAACATTTATAATACTAATAACAAATATAAATTACCGATGACGTCTGCAAGAATTTTTTGGGTTTTTAATATTTTTAATAGTAGAACATTCGATATAATACGAAATAAATCTTATATTCTTCATAGAAACTTTCAAGAGATAAAACGTATTAACTGGTAGCTCAGCGATAGGCTTTGTGACGTGAAAGGTTAGGGTGTGGTGTTTAAAATATTCGTATACTAAAGGTCGTCGTAGCATAAATTTGCTCTAAATCCCCAGTGTAGTGTCTTGAACTGAGAAATGAACTCGAAGCCGTTGAACAAATAAAAAAAATTGTCATGTTAGAGTAGTTGCATTTATCAAATAATCACAAAAAAATGGAAAATGTTTTAGAATTAGGCCTAAATAATATTGATGAATGATCCAGTATATTTGCGGCCGTCCATCATCGAGCAGGGGTTAATTTAATGCACTGTAAAACATGTAAAACTTGCAACACCATCTGCGTTCACAGCGACCAACCCAACTGCCATTGGAGTCCGGTCTCATTCCCGGATGCATTTGCATTTCTTTTGTTTTACAGCAGTTCTTCGCGAAAATCGAAAGACCAACTTAAAGTAGCTACAAACTTTCATCGAGAGCTCCAACTCGTGGTAATTGGTTGGTTCTTGACAACCAGTTATTTCATCAGTCACACTAGAGAATGCAAACTTAAAACATAAATAAGTGAGTTACGTAACAACAGTGCTTTGACACGATCAAGAAAGACTGAAAGTTACACCCATTATTGCAAAGTTTTCGTTTCGAAAACAACATAATAATCACAAATACTTGTTGATCACTCGTGTGGCACGAGTATTTCACAGTAGATGCTCGCTGCTAAGTCTAAATTGCAGATTTCATGAAACAATACCATATATACAAACACATGAAAAGAAACAATGGTAAAAAATAAAGAGAAGCACGTAGAAGTTATGTCTAATCTAAACCTTTAAAAAGTAGAATAACGCTACCATTCCAGAATAGTACCATTTCATCAACATAACAATCGAGATCGATCGAAAAACAAGTACCTACTAGGCTACTTATTACAAATAGGTACCTAAGACCAAAATGCCAGACGCATGAAAGTTGTCTATATTCAACAGATTTGACGGGAAACTTGCAACAACGAAGCAATAACTTCATGGTTACAAAATATGCTTGTTATATTTATTGCCTTCAATTAAATCACCATTCACATAAGTTCGCATTCCTAACCCATTACTCTTGAGGGCCAAGGTACCTAGTATAAGAAGAGCTGCATATAACACACATTTCCTATCTAGCCAAGTCTCATCAAAATAAATGAACTAGGGAATAACAGACGAGTAAAATGGCTAAACATCGCGTGATATTAAAGTTACAAACAAAAATGAAAGCAAATGTTTACCAATTGATTTGTAGCAGATGATCGGCATCTGGGCCAGAGGCAGTACCTGGCAGCGAAATCTTCACGAGTTTCTGCTAGAGCGAAGGCTGATATTCGCCGTGGTTGTTTTCTGTTTCGTTTTCTACATCACGAAGACGACGGCTGCAGAAGTGATGGGTTGATGGTGAGGCGCGTAGTAACCGCCTTGGTCGAGCCTGAAGCAGCCCCACATGGCGCACGCTGCATGCGCCTGGCTGAGATTTCACTTCGAACGAAGGAGAGCCACGATTTCCGGTGTCCAGAACATCTTCTTTGACGCACTCTCCCAATACAGCGGCTAAATCACCAAGAGATACAAGTGGTAATTCAAATTCTTCAGATGGCTTTACGCCATTCCAGTACTCATGTCCTCTTGAAGTTGGTGCAGAGCAAGATTTGAATTGCTTCAACTGATTATTGAAGGCACTGCTACGTTGGGCGAGAGAGTCAGTTGATACTCCACGTCTAAGAAACGGAACTTGCACACATGCTGAAACGCTTTCTACGTTTTCACAAGTTTTATTCAACAAACCGCTGCTTTTCACTGGGCGCTGAGTAGGGTACGGCAACTGATTGCTACAGTTGAACCGGCTCGAAGACTGCAAGGGATAATTTTCAATTTCAAAATAATCTTGGTCTCCATCCACCAGAGGCCAGACGTGGTTCAAATTTATTCTGGCCCTTGTAAATCTTTTCAATTTTGGAGGCACAAGTTTTGGACGTCGACGTTCCACTCTAGGAAGTGCAACGTTGGGATTTACAACACAAGAATCGTCTGATCCGAAAGCCATCTTGTTTTCAGCCTTTAGTACACTCGCGGTTCTCACTATCACTCACAATAGACCCTGTTTAGTGAAAATATTGTCTATTTCGAATATATGTCAAGGTCAACGTGGCGAAATTTGTCCTGCTGCTCACTGTTATACGATCAAGTGGCTATGAGTGAATGGCGGGAAATATTGACCGGTTGCTTTATATACCTCAGGAGCCCGCCAAAAGCAGGTGCTTGTACGACCATGCAGTTGCCAGGTGCCGCTAGAAATGTGTCAGTACTTATCAGTGAAGCGTAATTACGCTCGCTCACACACAGAGTCACTCAATTGTGTTCCAAAAAATAGGATGAACTGAATAAGACATAACTGAAGACTTGCATGTAATAATACGTATTAAAATTCAAAATTATGGCGTAAACAGGTAATGTTCACGCGTGTCTGACGTCATGCCCACGAGGGGTTCATAACAGACGTTTACTACGTCGTCGTAGTACACTTGTATGACCCATCATGCTTCGGCGGTGATCAAATATTTCTCTCTAAAAACTTCAATGTGATTCGTAATTTCGATAAAAGATGATCCATAAGAATTATATTCTACCAAAATATGTGATTAAACTCATTTAAAGACTGCTCTATAAGTCTAAAACTCAGTAAATGTGACTGAAAAAGTAAAACGTTTGCGATGGTGGGGAGAAGGCCTTGAGAAACTGTGAGCGGGCGGGAAGGGCAATGGGGGGAGCAATTGTCTAGCCAATAGAAGTGCGTTGTCTGGCTGCCCGCGCTACTTGAATTCTCCGAACTGCTGCCGTTGGGAGCAGATTACGCGCCAAAAGTAAGGCGCCGTCAGAAACTTCGACGAACAGGTTCTACAGCGAGGCCGTTAGGGCCCGCAGTGATTTGAATCTCAAGCATGGTGGACATGATGACGCTCTTATGATCGATCCTTTCAAACATTTTCCTTAAAAGCTCCGTCTAGAAATGCCAGTTGTACATTACGTGTTTTATTTCTGACGTGGCGCGCGTAAGCCTTAAGCTAAAGATGTTATCTCAATTTCTACTAAAAGGTTCAAGCTAAAGCTCGATAATGCTTATCAAGCTCAAACAATAATATTATACTACTACGGGTTAGAGCATACGCATTTCATTTCAATACTCCACATTTACTCAAGTCGATTTATAAAATAAAGTGCACGATAATATTAAAATTTGAAATGAACCTATTTTACAGTAACTCAAAATTAAAACAAATGGCAAAATTATTAAAATTTTCCTATTACTCCTGATTAATGATGCCACTGCCTTACTAACTCTATTTAATATACAATATTTACCGTAATGGCTGCTACCAAGACAACGGTCGTGTTGCACAGGCAGACGGCTCATAATGTTGCCTCATATGTGGTGTTGCTGCGGCACACGTCGTGTTGCTGTGGCACGGGACCGAGTGCTGCTGCGGCACACGTCGTGTTGCTGTGGCACGGGACCGAGTGTTGCTGCGGCACACGTCGTGTTGCTGTGGCACGGGACCGAGTGTTGCTGCGGCACACGTCGTGTTGCTGTGGCACGGGGCCGAGTGCTGCTGCGGCACACGTCGTGTTGCTGTGGCACGGGACCGAGTGCTGCTGCGGCACACGTCGTGTTGCTGTGGCACGGGACCGAGTGTTGCTGCGGCACACGTCGTGTTGCTGTGGCACGGGACCGTGTGCTGCTGCGACACACGTCGTGTGCTGCTGTGGCTCACGTCGTGTGCTGCTGTGGCTCACGTCGTGTGCTGCTGTGCCTCACGTCGTGTGCTACAATGGCGCGCTCTACGATCTGTTATACGGCTGACCTGAACGTACGTACTACTGTGGCACTCACCGTGTGCATCTGCAACAAACAAAGAATGCTGTCATGTGACTCGAGGACTTTGATAGTGTTAAGCAGCGGTCTTTATATTTACTTCACACGCCGACTACTGAAGTTCTCTGTTTTTCTATGACCAACCTCATCGGAAACCTATGCAGTCCTCACGGTGCAAAAGCTTTAATGAAAAACCACAAAATTTTTATTTTTTTGTAACGACTTGGAACATTGAAAATTTTCCTGTAAAAAATCTCGTTTGGAAACAAGCATTTAATATCAAAATTTAATTCTAAGTTTAATTTTTGCATTGTCATCAGCAATAAATTCAATAGTTTTACTTCATTTTTAATACATTAGATGTGTTACTTGATATTTTATAGTCGTATAAAACTTTTCGTATCGTCAAAAAACTTAGACAAAAAAATTGAATCATTTAATTCATTTGCATTGTCGTAGTATATCAAGGACTTGCTATCAGTGACTTGTAATCAACGTAAGTGGCTTAAGGATTGTTGACACTTCCCATCGACGTCAATTAGTGACCGAGTTCCAGCTCAGGCCTGGAATTACTAAGTCCAAAACACCAACAAAAGAACTTAGTGGTATTTACTGGTATTCAAGCAGTGGTATTTACTGGTATTCAAGCAGTGGTATTTACTGGTACTCAAACAGTGGTATTTACTGGTACTCAAACAGTGGTATTTACTGGTACTCAAACAGTGGTATTTACTTGTATTCAAGCAGTGGTATTTACTGGTATTCAAACAGTGGTATTTACTGGTATTCAAACAGTGGTATTTACTGGTATTCAAACAGTGGAATTTACTGGTACTCAAACAGTGGAATTTACGGGTACTCAAACAGTGGTATTTACTGGTATTCAAACAGTGGTATTTACTGGTATTCAAACAGTGGTATTTACTGGTATTCAAACAGTGGTATTTACGGGTACTCAAACAGTGGTATTTACTGGTATTCAAGCAGTGGTATTTACTGGTACTCAAAAAGTGGTATTTACTGGTACTCAAACAGTGGTATTTACTGGTATGAAAATAGTGGTATTTACTGGTACTCAAACAGTGGTATTTACTGGTACTCAAGCAGTGGTATTTACTGGTACTCAAGCAGTGGTATTTATGCTAAAACAGTGGTATTTACTGGTAGTCAAACAGTGGTATTTACTGGTACTCAAACAGTGGTATTTACTGGTATTCAAACAGTGGTATTTACTGGTATTCAAACAGTGGTATTTACCGGTATTCAAACATGGGAGGTCTCGGATGTTTGATTGTCAGGTATCTGGGCGCATGGCTGAGGCAAACATATCAGTGGCCCTCTCAAAAAACCAGAACACACACATACTATTACTGAGCCATCATGTGTCTTCCTTTGTTAAATGCTGTTTGCTCTGGAATGGAAAAGGGCGTCGTTGTATGGAACTGTATGCCCATAACTACTTTATTGGATTCACCCTACTTCAATTTGAATTCATTAATAATTTCATGGTAACATTGCGATCATCATAAATAAAATATTAAATTAAAATTAGCTATGCCTCTTTACGAAGAGTTACTAAATTAGTAATTTTTATCAATATAAAAACCCTTCTGGCGAGTGGTTTCCTGAATTATTGTTCACTAAAAAATACAATATTTCACTTCGTAATAGTTGTATTAATTATATTACAGCCTAATAATAAACTGATATGCAAATATTTTGCATATCCCGTATTCTAAAACATGTTTAAAACATGTTCCATTATAACTAATTTCCACTGATCAATGCTCCCTCTAATCAAATTTATTTTATGATTCATAGTGTGATAATTCTACCTGACAATTTTTGAAATAATATATGATAATTTCGTGGTTTTTATTATGTCGTGGGCATAGCAGCAGAAAAAAGTTGAATAAAAGTGATAAATGGCAACTAAAATAATAAACAACCTTCGAATAGATAAATAAAAAAAATATTGAACTATAAACCGCGTGTTTTTTTAGCTCGTGTCTTTTACATCGTGATCGAGTCCTAGATTCGGTTTCAAGATTCTAATACTTTCTGAAATTAACAAATAAACATTAAGAATATAGAACCAACAATACTTGAACAACAGAAGCAGAATATAAGCAAACGAGATAAATAAAAAATAGACTAACAAAATATATAATAATCATGGATACCTTTAAACACCATTAATGAATTAAAGCAGAAATTGACACAAAATAAACAGACCAAATAATCAATAAAGTAAGGCGTACCTCCGTGGTGGTTCACACCGCATTCAATTAGTAAATTCAGAGCATATTTGATGGAGGTCACGTCAGAGGCGTCTTAAAACCAAAAATCAGAATAACTAACACATAATGAACACTATTGCACTGCGTCCCCTTACAATATATACCATTGTAGATCGTCTAGAATAGTGCTATGCTAACAAGCTTCTCTAATTTCATAGTTTTTAAGCTGGCGTGTCTTTCATCAGATGCTGTCACAGTCTAACTATTAGCTAATTTGTAATCCGGCTACATCCTACATGATTTAAATATTAATGAGAACATGAAGTGTAAGCGCACGTGCCTTTAATTATATTCTGTCGCAGTCTAGCATTAATATAACGTAATCTTATCACGTATTACTCGAAATATTTTCCAATGATTTGTTAATTGTGAGCACACGTGTCTTGCATCATGCAGTTGGTGTTGCAGTCTGGCATTAATAAAACCTAATCCGGCTATACATCTTACTTGAAGTAACTATTAATGATATTATAAAGTGTTAGTACAAATGTCATGCATCATGCAGTTGGTGTCACGGTCTTGCATTGATAACGTGACCTGGCTACATCTTACTTGAAATAACTATTAATGGCAAGATAAAGTGTTACAAGTGTCATGCAAGCATCATGCAGTTGGTGTCACGGTCTTGCATTGATAACGTAACCTGGCTACATCTTACTTGAAATAACTATAAATGACGAGATAAAGTGTAGGTACAAATGTCTTGCATCATGCAGTTGGTGCCACGGTCTTGCATTGATAACGTAACCTGGCTACATCTTACTTGAAATAACTATAAATGACGAGATAAAGTGTAGGTACAAATGTCTTGCATCATGCAGTTGGTGCCACGGTCTTGCATTGATAACGTAACCATGGCTACATCTTATTTAAAGGAATTATTCTGCCATGGTAACCACGATCGGCCGTCAGTTCACGTTATCGTATATATGTCACCTGTAAAATCTAGAGCAACCAAATTATTATTACCTGACCTATAGCAATGGAAGCTAACATTTGATTAATATATATGTTTAACTTATGATTGTGTTTTTTTTTTTCATTTAACAGATGGTAAAACGAGGTTTTGATGATAACCCATTGTTAAATTTTTGTTTTAAATGTGTTCGGTTATATTCAAAATGACTGAAACGTACTTTCTTTCCTTGGAAATGATACGGATGTATACAAATAACTCGTTAATAAAAATGTACTCTATCACGTATATTTTAGATTTTACGCCCGGTGTAATTAAACCCAAAACCTGCGTGAGAGAATAGCTCACCGAATGATTCTCTGACTTCAAATCAATAACAAACGTAGGAGTACCTATATAGGTACGAGGAAGTACCTATATATATGGCGTATCTATTAGCCGTTCATGCGTATTCCGACCGTACACTCGTATGACGTACGTCGTCGTCTCGATGTCGGCTGTGGTCTTAGGCACGAGTAAATAGCTTTGAGTTGCTGAACAAACCGAAAGCGACTAAAAAGGTTCCCTAAACAGACAGATCATAGCCTTGAAATAACAAGACCTGTAATGAACACCGTGCGAGCTAACAAGACAATATTAGTCATGCGTCGCTTGCCGCTGCACTTAACATTTTTACCTTAAAGCGAGTACAGCACACGCTAAAGGCATATGCTAGCTGCATGAACTAAAAAATATAACTCAGTACTCACTGCAGTGAGTGACAGAGAGCGCATTTTCTCGTCGACTAAAACGTGAAGTCACGGACGGACAGGCGGACGGACGTGGCGAGCACTATTGTGCATTTTTCCATAAATGAGAAAATGCGCTAAAAATGACCTTAGCATTTGAACAGCAATGTTGGTATCGTAAATAGAATTAACTCCGAAAAAATCTCCATTGTTTATCTTTCAAATCGTATGAAAATAGTTTCCAATGCATTTGAGATGAAAGTCATCACGATTGGTTGATGACGAAAAAATAAATTTTGCTTTGTTTCTTGTGAATATTTGTGATTCTTTAGTTGCTGAATAAAATGAAAGTTTTTAGTAGTACAGTATCCTTGATGTTAATGGGATATAGTGCGCGCTAGATTGAACGCGAATTTGTACAATTATTTATTTACGAATTCAAACTTTTTAGAAAATTCATGCAAAACTAATTTATATAAATTGGAGCACATCAAGAAAATGTTTCCGACGACCGAAAAATTGATGTCGGATAATTAATTGTTTATTGCTAATGCTTCCCCATCCCAAAATTTTGTTGAAAAAGAACAAAGAAAAAAAATCCAGGAGTCGAAACTAAATTAAAATTCTTACAATTATTCCATTCAGTTCTGTTGCAAAGCATTTATTCCTATAGGCATTACGTTGTTCAGTATATTATACCAGCGGTTTAAGCTTCACTAATTCACCATATGGAACTTGCTTGCAGTCTTGCATCCTATAATAATTCACCGTAAATGGAGTTTCAATTATTGAGATGCGACTGCAGTTAATCATACAACCTGTGTAGATCTTATTCTGGAGTGCAGGTCCTTAAAAGTTTTCAAATGAGCATTTACTGCGGGCCAGCTTCTATAAGTCATAATTAAAGTCTTCTACAATGGCAAGCATGAAATTTGGCGAGGATGTTGGGCAGGGTTCGCTTCATTATCGCAGCCACGGGCGTCCTGTGAGGATGACAGCCGTACTCATTAGGCCTACAAAATATTGCTAGAATCAGTCAGGCCCAAGCTACTGTTCTTGACCAGACGTGTATTGCGACCAACGAAAGGAGTGGAAAACAACTCCCGGGGCGGTCTGAGAAACACGCTAGGATATGCGCGGGTTTTTACGGAGTATGATATTCTTACGGCCATGTCTTGCGCTAACGCGTGTTTCTACAGAGCATGCTACTCTCATATCATATATCATATCATCATATCATATTAAATTATATCATAGCGATGTCGGCGCTGAAGAATAGACCTGATGTGGCGTGTCGCCGATTCACGTACTTTTCCTGGCTTGTTCACAGGAGATCTAAAAGCAGATCCTTCGACCGGATCTTTTCCAAACTTACGAAAGTTTGAAATAGCTACTATAGACTTCCACCAGGTTTGATATGGTGCTAGGCATTTCAAGTCTGAACATATATATTCCTCCATAGATTTATCTAGTCTGTTCTCGAACGCGTTCATACACGGAGCGTCATGCAGCTATGTAATGATGAGTTGAACGCATTTTAGCGCATTTTCTCATTTATGAAAAATTGCACTATTGTGCTCATCATGTCCGTCTGTCCGTCTGTCTGTCTGTCCGTCCGTGACTTCATATTTTCGTCGACGAGAAAATGCGCTCACTGTCACTCACTGCAGTGAGTTCTGAGTTATATTTTTTTATTTAAGAATCGTGGCCCCTGGTGTTGGCTCTTCTTTCAAATTATGTTAATCCTTCAGGTACCTTGTATATAAACCATGAGTATACATGTATACTTCGATTAATGAGGTCACCACGCTAACGTCGATAACAGGGGTTTGGGAGCTTCATAATCTCTAATATATCTTCGCACAAGAAAGACAGTGCGACGTACGTATGACCATCTCACCCTGACGCATGTTTTTACTGAGCATGATACTCTCATGTAATCTCTCGCTGACGCGTGTTTCTTCAGACCATAATTCTCTCATGATCATATCACGTTAATGCTTGTTTCTACAGAGTATGAGAGTAAAACTACATGTGGAGTAAGAATTTTCGTCATTTAAGGGAGTGATTGCATTCTTTACTCTCTAAGTTAATCAACAAAACACCGTCGTGTTTTTACTCGCTTATGATAAATGACATAAGATAAAGAATCGTTGTTGTCAGAATGGCTTAGCCTATAGATTTATGAAAAAATTCGGAAAACATACGAGATCTGCAAACGAAGTTCATTGAAGCTGTAGGTTCTATATATTTCCAAATGCACGATGAGCAGAATTATTTTCCCGCCTCTCCTCAAGGCCCAAGCGCGGGACGAGCAGAGAGAACTCTTCATTTAACTTTAATTAAACATTTCCCTCCCATAACTGATGGCCATTGTATCGTATATAGTGTGTATCAGTGCCTTTTTCTTGCCTCCAAGATCATTAATAAAAGTGACGGACGCTGAGATCAGTTTTCCGAGAGCAGGCGGGCGACTGGTCCGCGATGCAGCGGTGGCGGCGTCGACGCAAGACCGATCTGCTTGCCTTATCACTGCCTAAATCTTAGCTACTTGGACCTTGTACAAGCTAATTTAATATTATTCCTAATGATCTGGTCATAGTTACGTTAGCTAAATGCATTTTTATTTAAGAGGTTTAATTTAGTGCACCCGTAAATCATGGATGTGCATCATCCGCGCAATAAGTACTTAGGGAGATGAATGTTAAAAACAGCATGGCTTGGATAGCCCAAGGCACAATGGCAGGCACCTTGTTAAAGGAAAGAAAGCTCAATTAGGTCTTGCGAGATAATGGCTGGGCCAGGACCAGGAAGGTCGGTTACGCTTCTGCCCATCGCTCTTGACTCATCCACCCATCCCAAAAGCAGCCATCAAGGCTGGAAAAATAAAACCAAGAACAAAAACTCTTCGTCCAGAAGCGTGTCCCTAGGACGACCGCTCGCTCGGTTGGGTTAACTCCAGGCTAGCTGTCCAAGGCTGCTTTATGAGAATAAAAAATCGAAAACTTTACGGCCGTAAGAACTAGCTCGTCCAATTTATTATGATGATACCAAGATAAGCTCAGGGAAGCGTCAACTTGCCAGAGTATCAATAAAAATTGAATTATGTCCCGTCGAAGGGTTAATTTTTTTTTTGTTCTCTATCGCGATGTGAGGAGCTAGCGTTGATTTGGGGTTGGCATGTTAATAAGAAACAATAGAGACCCTTGTTGGTTGTGCTTCTGTAGGCCTGCGTATTTGCGCAGTCGAAATTTGGACAGAAGATTCGTCCGACGAGGAAAAAATCACAATTTAACTCATGGTGATGTTTGTTAATATCAGCATAATTATTTGAGTTGTGAGTTATTTGTTTCAATGAACAGTGGTAGTTTGGAGTGTTCCTCACCTAACTGTTTTTGAATGGCAAAATTTAGTCAAACTATTAAACGTGGGAAATAGAATATAAAATTATATTCCCTCTCTATATTATTGAAACTCTTGTTGGAGATCTACAGTGAAAATGCTCACCAATTGATTTGTTTTAAAATGCATTTCAAATTGATCATCAAACATGACATACGTAGAGAAAATTACTATGAACAAATAAAATAATTATTCAACGAAATTAATGCATAAAATGCAAATAGCATTAGACCGTTTAGAAAACAATTTTCAATTTCTAAGGCAGTTTTATAGTTTTTCTGCAATTCCAACTTCATTAGTAACTTGATTCTGCCTTCCTATTCTTTAATAAACTTCAATTTGGAACTAAGGATGTATTGAATCCTGAAAAAAATCAGAATTATTTATGTTACATCAGAAAGCTGCAATATTAGTCTAGACATAAGTCTTGATATATACATGAATAGTGAAATCTCAACGACTTGAAATAGTGAAGAAAGGAAAATCTGTAGCGCGCAAGTGGAAGTACCGCATCAGGGGCCATACCTTCAAAACTCGCTAAGTGAACGTAAGTACTTACGCACTATTTCTTGTCTATGATCGGTGGATTTTGCTTGAAAGGCCGTCGATGATTGGCTGATGAACTTACGATCTCTTAGCTTTTTTTGAAAGTATGCATGGGCCATGCAGAACGCCTCTTTAACAGCAGGTTTCATTAGTACACAGAATTGCCACTGTATTAGGCCCATTCCATTTCACCAACAGGATTCAGGTGCAAATATAACTGCCACTTTATAAAGATTACAGATAACACATGAACAGGGTTTTATGAGCTGCCATCTTATGAACTTGCCAACATGAGGAAAGGTTCCCTGCGTATATATACGGCGTCATAGTGCCACTTTATGAACGTTACAGACAACACATGAAAAGGGTTTTATATATGAGCTGAATTCAAACTATTGAACGTGAGAAATATAATATATATTTCCTCTCTTTGTTACTGAAAGTCATGTTGGAGATCTACAGTAAAAATGCTCATCACTTAATTGTCTTAAAATGTATTTTAAATTGATCGCATTATTCATGCTACATTAGAAAGCTGCAATATTAGTCTAGACATAAGTCTTGATATATTCAAGAATAATGAAATCTCAACGACGTTAAATTGTGAAGAGATGAAAATCTGTAAGCGCGTAAGTGGAACTGCCTTATCCGAACCTGCCTCTTTTACGGCAGGTTTCATAAGTACACAAAATTGCCACTGAAGGCCCAACCCCTTTCACCAACAGGATTCAGATGCAAATATAACTACCACTTTATTAACATTACAGACATTTATGAACAGGGTTTTATGAGCTGCCATCTTATGAACTTGTCATCATGAGGAAAGGTTCCCTGCGTATATATACGACGTCACAGTGCCACTCTATGAACATTACAGACAACACATGAACAGGGTTTTATGAGCTGCCTTCTTATGAACTTGCCATCATGAGGAAAGGTTCCCTGCGTATATATACGGCGTCATAGTGTCACTTTATGAACGTTACAGACAACACATGAACAGGGTTTTATGAGCTGCCTTCTTATGAACTTGCCATCATGAGGAAAGGTTCCCTGCGTATATATACGGCGTCATAGTGTCACTTTATGAACGTTACAGACAACACATGAACAGGGTTTTATGAGCNGAGGCTCGAGGTGGCGTAAGTATAGGCCTCTGATGTACCTAAACAACCATTATCGCTGAAGGGACAGCCGTATCCTTACAAGGGCTATAAACAAGATCATAAAAGACCCTATCCTACATTCTGTTTCGTGCCTAAAATCATAAAACCAACATAAAAAGTCCTGTTACGAAACCGCGCTTCTCATTTAAGAGAAAATGTAAGAGATTGTAAACCAGAATTGTTTTGTAATTAAATAAAGACTCTTAGAGTATACTGATAAGAACAAAAGTCACACTTAACTCGATCGCTGCTGATATCTACTGAATGACTTCATTTTATACAATTTCGTCGAACAATTTTGTCAAATCCACGCGGTTTGATATATCAAAGCTTTTTCACGAGTTGAATCATCTAGTGAAACGATGAGTGTCCAATTCAATCATGCGAATAAAGTCACTTATCATTCAAATAATTAAAATAACTCTATTGTATAATAATAAAATAATAATAATAGCTCGGGCTTAATTCTCAGAAATTGTAACTCATTTTGCGTTACTTCGATATAGCATGATTTTAATGTTTATAACATCGATAAAATCATTAAGAAGTTTGAACCATTTCTCGTTTTGTGAACTAATCGCACAGACGAAATAAATTTGATTGAGTTAACAAGGAGTCTGCTAAATTAAGCATGGGTTCATCTTACTGCAATGAATTCTGAATGAAGTAAATTTTTATTAATAAAATGTTTACAATCAAAATGAATATGCCATCAACAACCTTCAGTTACTGCATTTTGGAAGACATCGCACGCCTTTAGGACCTGCAGCAATAGAAAAGAATCATGGCGCAGGCAGAGGGCAGCACTTGTAAATGATGTGTTGAAAGAAGATCTATTCTCGTTCACGGAAGACTATTATTGTTAAAGGAAGACTATTATAATTCGTTAACGGATTCAGCAAACGGCGTCATTCAGCTGGGAAGGTCATTAGTGCTATCACCTTTCAAGCCGCAGACGCGCGCATTCAAACCGCCTTTTCTTGATTGCTTTAGAAACGACGTCTACGCTTTCACGCTTTTTTTAGGCTCCTTGGAGGCTTCTTTTCTTGGTGGTTGTGATTCGCTCCTTAAAAAAGTAGTTAGCTTTTATTGGAAGCTCTTCTTCCCTTTCCCTAATGTTGACGTGGTTCTTTTGATGACGCACAATGCGTCTTTTTACGGCAAGCTGCACCTGCGCGCAAACGTCGAGCCGTCGGCTCTCGTTCCCACGATTCTAAATTGCGATTCGAACTCAACCAAAAATGGATTTTAGTTTTCATTTGGCCCAGCCTTTGTCCAGACACTTCAGTGGAACCGCGTACTGTCCGAATCCAATGAAAGAATAAGAGTAAATTGAATGCATGTAAGTACATTTTGTACTCTGACGAATTATACATCAAGGATACCAAACGCGGAAGAGCAGCGATGGCCAATGAAATTTTCCAATGAAGAACAAGCAAATTAAAAAAAAAACAAATTATTGAGTCTTCGCATTATTTTTATAGATTCTTTTACGATAAGATCATGCACATAAGAACACGAGCACACTTTTACATTTAGCTTTAAAAATTACAATGTTCCTATGTATATAAAATGAATTTCAATGTTCACATATGAGCGAATATGAAAAGAAGTTCGCAAGTTCCGAAGAGTTTTGTGTGAAATAAATTTTCTTTCTAGAACGAATGTTCAAATGCATTTGCAGCAGTATAACAAACCATTTCATCATGTTGAAAATACCCGCTATGAAACTCTAGCATTCTATATGTAAACATTTTTTACATATGATTATACACTCGTCGATTGTCGTTGTTCTTGCTTTGTAACAGATGAAAACACATATCACTTAATTTATAATTTATATTTCCGTCACTGATCAATTGCACTTCATCCTTCTTGATCAGCAGCATTCATATACGCTCATCTATACAAGCATTTCAGTCCACATAACTGAAAATTTATGCAGAGGCTGCATTAGCTCGCTCTTTCATTCAAGAAAGAACTCTACACTCCCAAAGGCGAATATGACCTATATCTTCCATAGTCTATGAAAACCTGTGTTCATTTCGATTTAATTTTTAATAATTTCAGGGGCTCAGCCTAAATATATTCGGAGTCTCAACTGAAACAAATATTAATTATCTTCGCTCGATTTGAGTTATTTACCAACAATGTTTCCTGTCTGTAACAATCACAATGAGTTAGTAGACACATGGCTAGTGCAACATGAATACGATTATGAAAAATTATGCATTAAATTTGCGCTTTGCTAGTTTATCCTAAATGCAGCACAAATCACTAGACTTGATATTCAGTGTATGCAATTCAGAAAATATCTAAACGGAAACTATAATGTGACACTAAAATTTGTAAACAAATTGCGCGAATAATTTGTAAGACTAATTTGAGTTAGTCGGAATTTCTGCTGAATGCTTATATATACGGGTTGAAAATGAAATTCATTGTCAAAAGTGTAATAATAATGAAAATATGAGACATGGAAGTTTGCAAATATTACATGCTTGCATTATGACAATAGCGTATTGTGACTGATGCTAATACATATGTGCTACAATTAGAGGAGCCAGCTATTTAAACATTATATGCGTACACGACGTGAACAAAGACCATACATTTTCATGTGTTACCTTATTATGCACGGCGCACGAGTCCTCGTAAAAAAGCTCGACCAAAACCTGATTTTAAACGCAAATTACTGCGTCGGCAGTAAATGAGTCAACTTAATCAACATAAGATGATTATCTCAAAGCTGGTCCCAGGCTGCAAGTGCCCAGGTATATAATTCATGGGGTTAACGCTCGTGAGACAAATGATGCCTTGCATAATACTCAGTGCGATGCCTGAGCTCTGAACGTGACTTCAGTCCCAAAGCGTGTTTTGAATAATTGTCCCTGGTGAGCTAATCTTTCTTGGCAATCACGAAGACAATCCTTGGAACACGACTCGACATCGCTTCATAAAATAGCCCTGGGTTAATTTTGATTGACGAAAAGTCTATTCGTTGTGCAGTATATTTCGGGAACATGGGAATTACATTTGAACGCTTATATATAACGCATGATGAAATTTTATTAATACGATAACATGATAAAGTTTCCATGAAGTGAAAATAAAAAGATTTAAATATATCAGATTTGCATATGAAATATGTCACTACCTTGTCTACTCGTGAAATATTCCTACATCATTGTGACTTGTAAATAGATGATAGATTATTGAGAGACTGTTATTTCTACATTATTGTTCAACGTTAATTGGTACTGAATTAATGCAGGTCACAGAAATTATGGATATCTGCTCTCACAACGGAAATCAATGAACACATTAGTGAAGAGAACCATAATATTTAGTGGGTAATGCAACAATCCACCTTGTTCCTTATCGAAATGAATTGATATAAAATTCATTTAAATATCTGCAAATTCATTTGCTTTTCTACTATCCTGCTTCAAATTAATAAGGTACCCATGTTCCTGATAATACTATGAAAAATCAAACTTTGTTCAAAGCATTAACTCCATTATAACGCAGGTTTAAGCATATTGATTTAGTTATAACCATGTAGGCGCAAGGGCATTGCACTCTCATCATATTATGATATAAACAATTTAACATTTAAATAAATACATTAAATATTAAATTTAGGACATAATATTAGCTCTCAATCNCTGTCTCTTATACACATCTAGATGTGTATAAGAGACAGGCTCTAATGATTATGTGTACCAAGTTTCATCGAGCTACGTTCAGTATTTCGCGAGATATTCCACGCTCACTGAATTTGGAGTCCGGCCGCGAGACCGGCCGTGAGAGAGGCCGCGTTTTTGTCCGAGACGTTAAAATTACTCGAAGGATCGATTAAACTCTTGGCCAATTTGCCAGCAACGCGTCTGTGAGAAAAGCCAGCGCTTCATGCCGCAGCAATACGCAGTTTTGAGATGGGAACCCCGATAATCTAACACAAGATCTTTTTATTGGAGACTACGCACCTGAAATTACAAAGATGACCGCCGGACTCGTGCCAAGATAACAAAGACAACAGCTGTAACACGGCTCTCTGATACGCGCCGGAAACGACGAAGGCTGCTTTAACAAATGCAAAAGAATGATGGTTGAAATTCTTCATCTTCTTCAATAAATATTTGCAAAGGCGGTCGGAATTATATTAAAAAAATTAAAGATTCCCGTGGTAATGACTAAAATTTGATGGAAATGGCCCATTACAATTGACTATAGAGCGCATCATAGCTCGTTTATTACAAATTTATGTTCATTTGGTAAAAAACACCATTTCTAAAGGAACAATTTGGACACTCACAAATCCGCAGGAAACCGATTTCGGCAAACTGCACAATTTGTCGAACTTGTCAATCTATTGAGGCAGTGCGTGCCAAACTCTAGTACCCTATAGTGCAGAGTGCAATCCAGGAGTAACACCAACTTTCAGAGCATGAACAATTTTTTTTTCAAGCGCCAAAGTGTTTACGTCCCAAAACAAGATAACGTGATTAGCTGTCAATCGAAATATTTGCAACAACCATCAAATACCAAAAACCTTTAAATTCTAACAGCAAATTTACTTGATTTATTAATTATAAGCACATCAATGGAGGTAAAATACGAATAATTAAACCATAATCAATAAATTTTCATTATTATTTGGTGGTACGTCGCTTATACTGTTCTGGACCTCCAATTAAGAGGTGCCGGCATTACACATATACTTTGATAACCTTGCATTGATGGTACATAAATTTTCTTTCCACTCCTAAAATGACATCCGAATTTATCGATATTATAATTTTAAATATTTATGATCATTTTTCAAACTTACATCAGTACGAATGTATTTGTAACACCGCAATAAGTTTACATTTTAATTGTATTGTACCGTCCTTGTAAAAATTGTAATTTTATTGATGTAGATATGAAACTTTAACTGGAAATTAGTATAAATTTTGAATTGATACATTTCCTTCAGTTTCCATGCTTTCAAGTTCTCAATTTATGTTAGCTAAAAATAAAATTTCAATTAATGTGAATAATCATAACACCGTTATTGTTTAAGTACAAATACGTCACATGCACGTCAATACAAGTGTTCAGCTAGGATTGAGACCGTACGCTTCACACAAGATTATTTAGAGCCTTACTTTTCGGTAAAATGCTAACAAAATGATGGAAATATTGTAAATTGAATAATACATATTTTACAATACGTAAACTGGAAACAATAGCAAAACTGAGCAAAGAAGATAATGTGGTATGCTGATCGTTTGCTCCGTGCGTTATTTGCATTTGTCATGCAACTAGCAATCTTCGTTATTCTATATTTAAATACAATTGCATAAGTTTGAAAGGTCGATTTACACGATTTTTGTTAATATATTTTATTTTATAACCGAAGGTAATTATATCCTATCCATCTTTTTCCCATTATGTTTACTAACATTTTGAGATGTTTTATCGTAAATTTCAGTCGAATTTCTTCCGTTCTTGTGTACACGCGCTGTGTCTCATTTATATAGTTCAATAACTATGCCGTTTACTATTAAAAAAGTCCTGAAATATTTCTTATTTTTGATAAGCACTTGTAAGGAGAGATAGCACCTTACACGCACATGCGAGCTGACATTGATGACAGATAACATCCCTGCCGGTCGGAACAATGGGTATATACGCACATGTTTGATCCTCGCCTTTGCAACGCTATAATAAAAGTCTCAAACGGAACGAAATGACGGGCGGAAGTGAGTCGGTCACACAAACCTTGTGTTCATCTGACAAAGATCAAGAGGTGACAGAAGCGCAATCTAGATATCGGCCGAGATAGTTATCTTTATCTCAGTTGCCCATCACCTAATGACTGCCACTGCTTACCTTACACAACAAGAATCGAACAAAAGGATAGTCGTTTATTTTTGAATTTCCTCTAAGTCGAGGAAACTCGAAACCTAAAATGATCGCCGGTTTGATTAGAATCAATTCATTGCATATTTTTCCTTGGAACGAATCATAAACCGTTATTTTAATGAAATAGTAAATCATTATCGGTTTTGGATGAAGCAGTCAAAAATGAAACAGGCATAAAGTTGAAAAAAAAAGTTTTAAATGAATTAAAAAGTAAAGTTTTAAATGAATTATGAACATCAGTTTTTAAGTGTCAGGGGAAGCTACAATGTTGTTAATTTATTATTTCATATCATATAATATCAAAACAATAATTTGAAGGTAGTTGTCAGACAAAACACTAAAACAAGCTACGGATGAATTTTATTCAATGACATTTAATTAACAGTGAATAATTATATCATTATATAGTGAATAATTTACTATAAATATAGTATTTTATAAATAGTATTCTCAAATATAATAGTATAGTGAATAATTCACTTTTCATTCAACATTACGTTATTCATTTACGTTATTAATACAATGAAAATTTCCCAACAAGAACTATCTATAGTTTAAACGTTACTACAAAATGAAGCGCATGCAACAAAATAATTTTTTAATGGAATTTGTCGACGAGTTTGGAAAATTATGACTAGATAGTAATTACAGATGTTACACCATATTTAGTGCTCCACTGTTTCATTCTTTATTTGAAATGTATGAGGAAATTATAAAAGTCTGATAAATATCTGATCAAAACATATAAATTAATATCTATGAGATTTTCAGGAGCACATATATAGACTCCAACTCTTGCCATGGCATTAGGTGGCACCTGTATAGGGCTCCGCGTGTTAATTCAAGATTAATTATAATTATATTAATTCTAATTACTCCACTTCATACTTCATTGAGACCGCTGCCCGAGTATCTCGAATAGACTGATCTAGTGCTAACTAATTGAAATATATTGTTGACTTGACGGACTCACACCGAGTTTGTGAGCTCCCCAATTAAAAAGCTGCACTTCAAGTCAGAGTTGAAAGTTGCAGGTAAGAACCCTGTTGACTGTTGAGAGCGAGCATATATGTATATACTCAGTCCCAGTACGAGAGTCCGGTCGATGCACATACGAGTGTTCACGAGTTTGTTTTAGTGTTTGTTTCGTGCATAAAAGCATGACACTTGTCAAAAGGAAGTTACAATGTGTCCTCATCTGATGCAGTAGTTCCCAATTAGTTTGGAAATTGAATACCACTTTTAGGTCCTAAATAAAGGCGTGGCGTACCACTTATTTTTGGTACATAATAAGTACAGTACAGTATAAGTACTAAAACTATTTATTTGGCTGATAAGTAGTTTTATTGGTCTTCCAAAGAGTAGGCTAAAAAATTCAGCATTTATCAATAGAGCGAAGTTCGGAAGCCTGCTTTCTCATCCATTCTAAATAATAATCCAAGCTTTCGAATGGACGGCTAAATTTATTCGCTCGTTCAAATGAACCTTATATAACATTAAATTTTGATATGATGAGTTCCTTTGTCTTCAAAAAGTTATATTTTATTTATTTACTTTATTTTTGCTTTAGAATCCTTGGGTATCATACGATTTTAATCAATGACATGATCTTAATAGTTTCACTTCATTTTATATGACTGTTCTCAATTTTTTCCAGAAGGAGACACTGTTCCAAAGAAACGTATTTCAGTGAAGAAAAAAGTTGCAATTATAGAATTTTCGTAATAAGCGGGCACACAATTACCGTTTTCATCGTAACGCAAAGCAACTGAGTGTGGATTCGCTTTATGGATATTCAATGAAAGAAAGAACAAATATCATAACAGTGTTACATAAAACCTTATTATCCTGCATGTACTTAAGTATCAAATGTACTTTCAATAGGCAAGATTGTGATGCTACAAAATTATGTAGTCATATGAAAGTAAAACATAATGAAAGAAAATATGCCATTTTCATTGAGCGTAAAATTAACTTTCATTTTTCAGTCACTGACGTTGTAAGTATCGCCAAGTTTTAAGATGCAACACGAGTCTCCGTTGCGCAGCGGTATATAGAAGCTCTCACCGAAGAATATGCATGTACTCGGGGTGCAATTCTGCAATATTGCCATTATTTCATTCGATATTAGATAATAGTCTACTATACATACTGCATTATTTCTTCGTTATTGCGAGCAAATTATTTATAATCACCTAGTATTCTAAGTTTATTTGCTTTCGCACTACATACCGCTAGTTATTACAGCAAATGCTGCAATAATTATTAGTTAACAGTTATTTCAGCAATTGCTGCAATAACTCGCGGTATGTAGAAACACGTAAATAGTAAGTAACACGTAATATATACAATATATTCAACTGTCCAACGCTAACTCTTACTGCGGGACTGCTCGAATATATTGGCAGTATGACGTATATAAGCTCAGGTTAATCATGTCTTACTGCCTGCATAATCAATTATATTGAATAAATATTAGGAATTTTTGAATTCGTTGACTTTTAGCCGAGTATCGCAGTTAGCTGTCTCTCCTTCCACGGCAAATATGCAGATTTTATTATTCATCAGTTATGGCGCACACGATAATGCGACATGAATAATGCCCAAATGGAAATTAATTTCCAATCCATCCATAATCAGAATTCATTACCCACTGTAATTAAAAAAAATCTCGAACAGTAGAAGCTGTATCATTTAGGCATTTTCCAGTGCTACAGATATTATTTTCAATTGCTTTTCCATTGTCGTATTCTAGTTTGAGGACATTTTTTGGTTGAATTTAATTCTGACAAGAAGCTTGACGATGTCAGTATATTTAATAAGAAAGGGTATCAGCTAAAAATTGCTTTACAGTATATATGTAAATGTTTTGTCTTACTCTCGTAATGATATCAGACCGGAAGTTTGCTTATATATTCTGCAAATACTTTTACTACTCGAACCTCATAAAGGTGAGTCATGCGATGTCAAAGTCATAAGAGTTATCGCAATAAGGCTTAACAAAAGAATTTATTTAATACAGGTTAGGTCCATAAATCAAGCTGCTTGACACTCAAACGGAAATCAGAGAGGCTCTTGACGCATACACATGAACAATGGGCAAAAGCTAAGCACGTGTTTGGCATTACACGTTTGAACAGTCCAACGATCGAGGCAAGGTTCTTATCTGGCCCTCTCTCTCTCTCTCGCAAGCTAATCGCAGCGTTATCACTCAACGAGTGCTGCGATAGTCTTTTGGCCTCGCGTGGTCTTATTTGTTGACTTCACTTCGAGAGGCACTTCACAATAATGTCCCTTCAGAAGATATTATTTTTTTATTATGTATAAATCGAATTTCATGGCTGGAAAATGTACAAAATTGCCTAGGATATTACCAATTTAATTTGTTTATCATTTAGGTTCTGTCGATAGGGGTATAATAATTCATCCTATTCAAAAATCACCGTCCTCGAGCATGAAACGTCGAAAATTTCTCGGCACGATAATGTACAAAATTACCAAAATAATTATCGCTGTAAGTTATTTCATCATTTACGGTTTGTAAATCGGGGTATTTTAATTTATTTTATCCAAGAAAATCATCCTCGAATTTGATACGTCAAAGCATTACTAAATAATACGGTTCAAGTGAGCCCCGACATTAGATTGGAATAGATGCTCCATGGTGACGCTCGCAACAATAAAGTACATATTTATCAATGGTGATGTTCATAACAATATGGTATATATATTAATCTATAGTGACGTTCATAACAATATTGTATTTATTTATCAATGGTGATGTTCAAAACAATATTGCATTTAGCAATATTAGCAGCACACCTCATCTTTATTCTATCGATTTACTCACCTTTACTTCTTATTCAAACTTCGACATTCCGTTACATGATGCATGTGTTGGATGGTAAATATAGAGCGCACTGTTCTGCAATGATAGTATGTTCATCATTTTTGTGCAACTGTTGATAGTATATGTTCATCACTGTTCTGCAACTGAACACTGAGCGTACTGTTCTGCAACATCAATGGTGATGTTCATGACAATATTGCATATATTTATCAATGGTGATGTTCATAACAATATTGCATTTATTTATCAATGGTGATGTTCATAACAATATTGCATTTATTTATCAATGGTGATGTTCATAGCAATATTGCATATATTTATCAATGGTGATGTTCATAAAAATATTGCATATATTTATCAATGGTGATGTTCATAACAATATTGCATATATTTATCAATGATGATGTTCATAGCAATATTGCATATATTTATTAATTATGTCTGTCCACGAGTGATTGATTTGAACCTAGAAGCGTTAGAGTATATACATATATTGGCATTCGAGCATGAATCTTCAATACTTCGAAAAGTGTCATGGTTTTTACTGGCTACGAAATTTTATTATATTATTATTCTTTTTTATTTCAAATTAAAATAAAACAATAAATAATAATTAAATAGAGGAAATAAATAATAATTTAGTTAGATTATTTAAAATTTAAATTTTATTTTTTATTATGCCGCATAACATTACGGGTAAAAATATTAAAGTTAAGTATGAATATAAATGAACCATTTTGTTTAATTTAGTTAATTAAATGAAAAAACAAATGCTATGGTAATTACATGAGAAAGCAATCTTGATTGTGGGCATTAACGGGTCTTCCACATATTGTCATTGTTTATTTTGAAAATTAGCTGCGAGATTCAGAAGAATGGGATTTCAGATTAGGTCAACTATAGAGACCGCTTTCATCAAATTTTCTGATTACGTTGAAATAAGCTTCAAAGATAATATGTAATAGACAATTTAAGTGAAACTATAATTTATAAGTTTCCATTACATATTCAACTTCGAATTCTAGAAAATTTCAAGAATTTGTTAACGAACAAAATATCATTTAGCAAGAAACAGTCGACGTATCTTTCCTTCAGCATCATTCGACGTCCAAATTATCAACAATGTCATGCATATCACTGTTCCTTATTATTAATTTATTTTAAATATCAATAAAAAGCATTATTAAATCAATTCCACCACAAATTACAAAAAGAAGAACAGAAAAATTCGTAATTTTTAACCTTTAATTTTCACCTATAAAATGAAACATAATGACAAACGCTCTTCGTGGAATGTAAACGTAGCGTAGAAGTGAATGCCATCAATGAAATAAATTTGGTTCTTATTAATTTTAAGAGTTCATCGGGTATGATGAGTGTTGAGTGTTGACGTCGTATCAATTATTGGTGAGTTGATCAAGTTTCACAAATATGATCTGTAATAAAGAGTCGTTAGCTGCTTTTGTTTAATGCGCACAAACTGAACTTCAAATAAAATTTTCATGGTTTTCCTATTGTACTATTTTTTAATTATTTTTCAGATTATTTTTACTTAATTATTCTTTTCAATCGCACGTGAAATGCATTCAGGAAATATACCTATCCACGTACCTATCCTACCAAATATTCAGCATTTTTTTCCTACTTATCTAATTTTCCTACCTACACCTAAATGCATTCAGAAGGGATACATACTCACGAAATGTACTGATTAAGTAACATTATCTTATCTTGCCAGAAAAAAGACCAGTTTCCTAAATTCTCTGCGTAATAATAAAGGAGGGGATCTCCTATACGCATCCCATCTAGGGATGCATACTGCATCCCTATGATAAGGAATTTCCACAGCAACTTTAATTAATCAATACCAACGAAGTCTCTTGCTGTGGAATGTAATATCGTCTATACGTTTTTAGCTAAATGTACATTAAGCCAGATTATATTTAATAATTATAGACTTGCGTCAATTTCACACAGTATAGTTTCATGAACTTCGCGCAATGCGCATATATTCATAAATAAATCAATATAATAGTTAGTCTCTCACGAGGACATTAGCGCTTCAATCGCGTAATTTTACGTATGCTAAAAAAAATATATATATATGTTCAGATTTGAAATGCCTAGCACCATATCGAGCCCAGTGGAAGTCTAGTAGCTACTTGAAACTATCGTCAGTCATGAAAAGATCCGGTCAAATGAAACGATATTAGATCTTCTGTGAACAAGGCACGAAAAGGAAAAGAATCGGCGACAGGCCACATCAGGCCTACACTTCAGTACACTTTATGTTATGTTTATTATATAGGTTTCTGTTGCGAAATGAGGCTCTAAAGTTTGACAACATCTCAATCCTTGTCTAGAAAAAAACTACGCAATGCGATATAACAAAGAAATTGAAAGACCGATGATTGTTTCGTCAGATTTTAAAATCAACTTCGAATGACTGCCTCTCAAAATAATACTAATTTTCTACCTCATAATTACTCTAGCCCTCATTCTTAGAACATATTTTATACGCCTATCGAATAATTATTAATCTTTATTAGCATGTTTAATGACGTTACAAATACCTCAATGGCGTCACGAGAAGAACGATAAGCCATATAATACGTCACTAAATTTTAAGAAAGTGAGTCGATCACTGATAATGATTCCGTATGATTCATCATAACACGTGCATTGCATGTTGAGTGCACGAAATGTCCACGTGTTTCATGTGCATCATCACTGATTACCAGACGGAAATTTCAACATTTTTGACGTTATCGTTAATCTCTCCTTCAATCACAGTACTGTTTTGAAATAGATTTGTATGTCAAAGGAATAATATGCGTTTAAAAATTACTTTTTAAAGACAATCACTCCTAAAGGAGCCATTACGTGTCTCCGATGTTACACATGTATAATGAATTTCTTATTTTATTTTTTAAATATTAAAAAATAATAATAATTTTTCAAAGATAAGAAAATTAATTTTACAATTTTTAAATTATTTATTCTGTGAATTGATTCGAGCATTGTCCCCGACTTTGTGCAAGTGTGCAAAATTTCAGATCGATTGGACAGGTAGAATTAAATGTGTTAAATATCGATTATAGGATTTGTAGCAGACAAACAAACAACAAGAAGTGAAGCTATAAATAATTATTGTAAAAACAGAGATTAATTCAGTGGTAGAACAATTTACTTCATTCAAATTATAAGGAGACCAGCTGGTCATACAAGATAGAAATTTACATTGTTATTACTCTAATTATGAGTTTAAATGATAGGGTCGTTACAGAAAATCATCGTTCTAATAGGACGCATATTTTAACCTGAAAAAAAATTGAGGGAAAGCATTTAACTATCACCTACTAATTTGTTCCCAACGAAAAACATTCCCCAATATTAACGTCGTCCAAAAATCTTATCAAGGCCATAAACAATTACGAAATAAAATCGGTGAATTGTTCATCCGACCAGTGACGTAACTTATCCAGACGATACCGTATCAATTACATCATACCTGATAACGCTCTTGATGTAATTAATTTTAAATCTCATTTCAATGACGTCATGAAAGCTTCTGTCAGAATAATTATAATCGTCATCGTTTGCCGGAAGATTCCGGTTCATTCTGCGTTCCTAATCGTTCAAAATTAATCGAAGCATAATGAATTTCCGGCTATAGCTATAACCTATATGTATAGCTGTGGACGCAGTTAAGATCTAAATATATGTTCAAATTTGGTCCACAGGCCCCACAATAAATAAAAGTTCAGCCCTTGAAATTTAAAGTGCGAATCTGAAACTCTCAGTTCAATAATTTAGTTCATTTGTAAAATATACGGTAAAAACTCCGTAGATTTTTATCAAACAAGTTAGTCTTCCATTATGTACATACATACATATACAGTACCGAACAAGGTTTTGTCCTTCTTTAGCCACACTACATTGGAGAAGGAACCACTTTTTAGCGCATTTTCTCTTTTATAGAAAAAATATAACTCAGTACTCACTGCAGTGAGTACTGAGTTATATTTTTTCGTAAATTATCTATTTGAATCATTCTTCTCTCTGCCTGCATTGGATGTTTTTCTTAGTATTTTTCTTTGAAGGATTTTATTCCAGATATTTTCATGCATGGGAAATAACGCAGGAAAACTTTTCGTATTAACTTCAACTAAAAAGCGCCATGCATTGCAACAGAATGGACTGCTTTCACGGAATGATTATACTCCTCATGAAATTCAGCGCCTTATTAATTTTTTTCAAAAATAAACTTGGAGAACAAAATATTATTAAATATTTTTCTGCAATGAAACAGAATTAAAGTTAATTAAAGAAAATCTTTCATTTTTGAAGACAAAAATTGTCGTAATGACGGGTAAACATTATAAATTAAGGTGAGAGAAGCATAAATAAACTGATGTCTGAGCCCTGGCGATGTTGTATATGATAAGCAGGCTGCAAGAATCATCGATGTTCTTGCGGCATCAAGTTCCAAGAACTAAAAAACATGTAAAAGCGTCAATCAGTGAAATTTACTCACTGGCTTAACATGGCATCCTAAATTTGCGTATGTCGTGCCGAAATCGCAGAATTGCCGATTCTATGTAATCGGCAGCCAGTTTACTGAATCTGTAGAATCAGCATTTCTATGCTATAGGAATTTGGGGTTAGTCGTCTGATTTTCGGAATAAACAATGAAATACTGATTCTACAGATTCGGCAAATTGGCTGCTGATTCCATAGAATCGGCACTTCCGCGACTTCTGTACGACACATACATTCTCACAAAAATTTTTCTTAATAAAGTGACGTGCTCCAACATTTTGCTCGATGTAGTTTAATTTAATTAGGCTTTTCTATGAGCGAATACTCATTGCACGAGTTTATAAACTATAATTATTGATTAAATTTATTAAAATACGTAATTAAAAATCCCTAATAAAAATTCCTAATTAAAAATACCTGATTGAAAATACTTAATTAAATAGGCGTATTTTTACTAGAGAGTAAATTTCTTATGTATGCCACGCGAGAAATGAGAAAAAAAGCTCCGCAACTTCGTCCCTGCTAGCCAATCGCATATCTCTCGCCCAAACATGTCGATATGTGCTACCAGTGACCATTGTAAAGAAACTATTTACAAGTACGTAGTTATAATTTGCTTGCTTTGTTACGTATCCAGGCACGAGGATCTCACGTGTACAAACATACGTTAATGAAACACAACAGAAACGCCCATTGAACTTTTAAACGTTTAGACGCGCAATAGCAAAATGCATGTGATTGTGTGATGCTAGCTTCGTGCCAGCAAGGAAACGTACTTCAGCTTTCAATAATTTGACAGACCTAATTAATATATTATGTTTTTAGAGCATAAAAATTTCTAATGAAAGTCTTCAAGACAAGATCAAATAACGACAGAGATTATTTGTGCTGTGGAACAATAATAATGTGATAAATAAGTCATTATTCTAAGAATTATATATGTGTGTGTATTAGCTTCACGACCGACAAGCAAGTAATTTGAATGAAGAACATTGTTTTCAACGTGAATGATATTTCATTTGGTTAATAATCAAATGAAGATCTAATAAATGTCTCAAAATTCAATTGTTATTATCAATTGTAAAGATAGGAAGGTTCATATACGCTGCGTTTACGGCTAAAAAGTAGCAATATATTGATGGGTCAAAGTTCAATCACTGCTCGACGCAAGCTCGTAAAAATTCTCAGAAACTTCTAAGCTTTGTATGCATGCAGTAAAAGGTAAATAATCATTAATTTCTATAAATTTACTTTATACCGCTTATTATCTCGGAAGCAAATGGGGATACTTTCAGATCATTCTAAGTGAACTTTCATTCTAATTAGACTAGCCTCCAGTTTTGCCTCACCGCCTATATAATTATTGCGGAAAGCTGACTGTGTTCACGGATGCGAAGTAACGTTTGATTTCGTTGTCTATGTCATGAGTACTTCATGTGAAAATTCATTTGTTTTATGATTTGATGCAATAATGATATTTCTTTAATGGTATTGAGTTTAGGAAAGATTTTAATGGAGTTGTCATTGAAATTTTCGATAATCGAATATGAAAGTCTAAAATAAATTCCTGCTCAAAAGACGTTAACTTTCAATTTTGGTATGAGAAATCTGAATCGTATTCATAACACTTCGTTTCAACATAAGTTTGGAGCAACATTTTCTCAATTTCATTATATTCATTTTGGAAAAAAATACAATTTATAACAATCGAATCGATTCTATGATCGATATGTGGCAGAGTATTTTGGGCATTTTGGGTATTTTGACCCCATTAATTTGCCATCTCTATTTGTCACCAATCTGCTGCTTTCAGAAAGCAAATCGTCTTCCGTAAAAAACCCACATTAGAGGTTGAGTGTAAAGAATGTGCCGGGAAAAGGGAAATGAATTTGAGACCCAGATGATTCTGAGGCGTCTGTCGGTTATGGTGCAACACGCGTCGTGTTTCTCAGAAGTGCGATCGACCACCGGAAATCTATGGACATAAAATTAACAGACCACATACATGTTGCCCGTGCCATATGCAAAGGAAATGAACTAAAAATGTTAAAAAGTTGCTCCTTAATATATGTGACATCCAAAATCATGAGGGAACTGAGTCACTTGTGTAAATAGATGATAAAAGTATCCGATATTAATGTTTTGTTCACAAGTAAGAATGTTCGACCTTCACAAAAAGCACGATTGTGAACAAGTAAGCATAAAGTTTTTGAAGTCCTGATCCCGGAATAGGGGAGTTTGGTATAAACTCGGGATAAAAATGTTGAGCTTGTATCATTTGTTATCCTCGGTTTATCTTCAGGCTAAATATTTGCCTCTGAACTCGAGTAAATTGAAAATGGGTGGTATTTTATTTCAAATTCTAGCTGTTAGGGAGAAGAAATATCTGTAATAAGTTTGCAATTAAATGTTTCCAGGCCGTGCTTTAATGATAGTTAAAAAAGCAGCTGATTCGTGTATCTGAGTCATGCTAGAATTTTTTTTTCATTTGGAATCCTTCTTCAAATTCGTTCCATTTCAAGCAGGCTTCAGACTACCTCGGGATCTCGGGCAGAGACTTTCTCTAAGCTTTATAAGCCGCGACTGTCGCTGCTATTTATTGCCCAGAGTCGCTTAGAAAAGCCACACAGGAGCCTGGTCAATGGCTAGTCTTAAAATGCTTATGCTGAGCTGCATGAATGACCTACACACGCCTAGGCCTAAGGGAGAGGGAACCCTTCTACACAGCCTTTCATAAGGCGAGCTTGTGCCAGCTATGGCATTCCGTACACATCACTTCTTGAGAGCAAGCACTACTTATAACTACTGGCATTAGTGGGCAATAGGTTCACTAGTTAAGGAAGTGGAAAAAATACTTTACAATGTATTTGTGTCGATTTTCTATCCTGAATGTCGTGAAGAACTTCGATCTCTGAAAGAAGCCGAGAAATAAGTGTCAAGCTCAACTAAACTCCCATCAAGATATACTGAAATCGCTGTGCAGTCGAGAGTCGCGTTGCAGACGACAAGATCCATCGTGAGATTATGACGGATACCGCTTATAAAAATACCTACCTATAGTGCGAGATCTGCATCAAGATTATGAGGGAAATTTATGCTTATTAAACTCATTTGGTTACAGTTTGAAAGTTTAATGATGCATGTAACTGTAAGTAGCAACCTGAAATTTTTAACGGACCCAAGTTTGAGCATCACATAAAAATCTTTCTATTGAAATATTAATGAAATTACGACGACCGATCATGTAAATATCACAATGTGCACATAAGGCATTTTCTGCCTTGCATATTGTACTCTAGGTTGAGTACAAACAGAAATTCTATAACTTTCTGTTTTGGAACATTCCAAGGACTCCAAAAAAAAAAACAAATATATTATTAAATTTCGATTTATCATGAGAAAAATTAGTGGACAGTCCGAGTCGAAATCTGCGTTAGGTCAATAATTAATTGATATAAACAACAGACGATGTTAGCCTCGCAATGACCAGAAAATTTTTCAATATAATATATTAACATATTTTTCTTCTCTCTGTTCCTAATTCGATCGTGATTTAATCCTGATATGATAGAACAATTAAACATGGTTTCATGTCCCGGCTATAACTGATTTTAAGCATGCAATAACTGACTTTAATTTAAATTTTAAATCAGAAACCATTTATGTTTTCGCTAATAATTTTTTATGTAAATTCGTACAGGAATTGAACTTGTATAATAGAACATATTTGTTTATTTGGTTCGTTTTGCGGAAAGACATTGGTCTCGGTTGCGGATGGTAAGAAATTTTTTACATATGTGAGTAACTAAACAATTATCCTTAATTTTGCCTCGATTGGCCTTAAAATAATTTCGTGTGTTTAAGTCAAGTTTTTATTCTGCCTTCTGATCGCAGGTTTTAAATCAAAGTAAAGGGCTCTTTGAGCATCCGTAATCTCTCAAAACCACGGCTGACGATCATGCATGAAGCAGAGGCTTAGGCAGCATGTCTCCTTAATTATTAATCTACAAATTTTTAAGCCAGCTAAAATGATCAAGTTTGGAAACCATACATATTAAGTGGAGCTTTATTATGAGCTGGAAACCTAATTATATATAACCTTAATATTTGCATAGCTCGAAAATCTTCTTACTCTTCCTACTCGACATTAATTGTATGGAAGACTTATAAAGCTCTCATTTCTATTAAACAATTGTATATAATTATTATTATTATGTAAACAAATTCCCATCACAAAAAGTAGTTTCATGAAAGACCTCTGATTCAGTTGCTGAGATTATTTGAGTTTACAGTTTCGGTTCCAGTCTCCATAAAGAGAAACATATTAAATGCTGGTGATTCATTTTGGAGTGGTTTAGGCATTCTCTCAGAATATTTAATATAAAAGTCTAATATAATTTATTTCAGAAATTATTATGTCATCAAAAACTGATAAATTACTACTTTAGTTGCTCATAAATCAAAAAGCTAGAATAATATTTTAATATAACATAAACGATCGCATTCAACTAAATCACGTTCCAATGATTTTCTCTCTCAAATAAATGTTTTTCATAAGTTACCCTGCGGTAAATTTTGGCCTGCTTTAGTGCCATGACTGTGTTCTTGGAACCAAAATAGCCGAGAGGAGGCTAAATAAATATCAATAACTTGAAATATGAGTCTGATTCAGCGTTGTGTCAAGTTAATGCGGTACTCCCCAATTTCGTAATATTCACTGGGTGAGAGAAGTAACTTCTCCCCAATACCCAAATTTTCTTTAAATAAGAGAATTAATTACTAACTCCCATTTTCCTAAATATATGAGTGATATTTGATAAGTTGAGTCTCATGCACTCCAACTTCACAAATTTTATTGTGAATAGAGAATTAACCTCAAGTTTTCGTCGACGAGAAAATGCGCTCTCTGTCACTCACTGCAGTGAGTACTGAGTTATATTTTTTGGGTTTTTGCAGGATGAAACTTTTTCTGAGGCTCGTTGCCTACATGCAGATAACGTGTCGGGATATTGCCTGGATAAGGGATTTAGTCATTATTAACGCAGTCTTAAGGCGTCACAAAATATCATTTATTCAATTAGGAATTTAATGATAATTTCGGATTTGGGAAAGGCATATTTTGCAGAAAAAGTCCTTGTGCTTTTCATAGTGGACGTAAGATGTTGGTTTTTCAATAAGGGGTTGTAAGTTCTTTAATTAAGACGCTTACAGTTCTAGAACTATAACGGTACATGCACAGGAGATATCCTATACCAACGACAAGTTCACCGTGAACAAATTAGCATCACTATCAAATTATATGCATAGATTAGATCAGAGATACATAAATATATAAACTATTTTCTTGAACTCAACAAAAGAGTCCTTCGGTAAGCAAAAACACGTCGGAATAAATTCCAATGGATATCTTTTTCGAGGGCTTTGAGAGTTTTATATTCTATTAACGTATACTCAGATTAGAAAGCACAGGAAAACGCAAACAACAATAATCCAAAAAGAATGCCAAAATTGTTATAAATTCAATTTCAGGTTAATTGCATCGCACAAGCACCGTGAGTGCATTGCATTTTGATAATTAATTTCGACAAACTGACCTCTGACGTAACGGTCACTGATGACTATAGTGTACAAAAAAATCGTACAGATCACTAGTAATTAACTCTACGAATTATCCGCGTAAAATCGCTTCCTCCCTCACATGTCAGACCGGTAATTCGTTGCCCGGATTTCATTAGAGTCACCCATTTAATTGACTTCCGATTTTACTCACTCGCCCCCGCGGTAGCCTTTAAAGTTTATTCGGTCGTGGCGCGTTCAACGTGCTCAATTCCATGCAGGAAGTAAGTTCAAATAAGAATGATTAAAAGCCTTTTTACTTCCGGTTTTTATCGGGCTGTATTACTTCAGAAGAATTCAAAAGCTAATATGTTTCGGAGCAACTGCGATTTCTGTGGGAGAGATATTTCTTATTTCTATATAGTGCACTCGAAAATGCTTTAAGCAGTTGTATTGTTTAATTTAATTTTCCTGCAAATCTCCTCTCTTTGAAGTGTAAGAATAATATTTCAGTCTCTATTATTGGGAAAATATTGTGGCACTTGTATAGCAAGAATTATTATTGAGGCTCGTCTGAACAGAAGTTTACACACAGAGATGGTGTAAGATTATGGTATTTGCTATCATTTATATATCGCTCTATGTAGTTATATATTTTATATATATCAACAAATTAACTCAAATGACTCAAGCGATGAGCGTAGACCGTAGTTCAACTGATATATACATATGCACATGACATGTGAGCACATGACACATGATATGTGCACAATATACTGTATATCAATATATGCACATGACATGTAAGTGATAAATACGCACATGATCTCCAACGAAATGTAGCTATTGAGTCAGTTCGGTCGACTACAACAAAGGAATACAAGCAATTACAATTTTTAAGAATTTAAATTGTCATTACACACCTTCAGAAGCAGTGACGTGATGAAAACAATATCATGGCAATATCAAAATTCAGGTACTTCAAAGTTTTTGCA
>NW_025944399.1:0-592 GCF_000764305.2 Hyalella azteca
GCGGGAGTCGTCGCGGCGGCGCGCGCTGAGCGGTCGCGGGAGTCGTCGCATCGGCGCGCGCGCGCTGAATACGGTCACCGGATTCGCGCACTGTAAACAAATTGAAAACAGTTTATGGGAAGCCAATTTCGATGCAAATTATGAAATTTCAATCAAAATTATGAAAAAAATAAATTTGTTCAACTAAAATTTCGTTCTCAATAAAGATTAACTCCCAAAAATATGCATACTTTATTCAGATTGCGAATAATCTTAAAGTTCTACTTGAAATTAGCAAAAAGCTTCATTCAACATGTCGATTAAATCAAGAAAACAAGCATAATATTTTCAGATAATAATATCCCTTCGGCAATCAGCCCGTACCGAAATATAATTTCGGATAATTCCAATAAACTTCACGATAATTTAATAAGCATTATTTCGAACTACCAATTTAAAAAAAAAGAGAAATTTGTGATTTATTTCAAATCCAAGATCTAGGCATTCGATCACCGATAAGTATTTAATCAATATTCCAGGGATAACTTTAATAAAGTTTGTATATGAAGGATGGGGCGGAGATGGGTCACGTGGGAACTCAGGTGCGAGAGAC
>NW_025944400.1:0-1080 GCF_000764305.2 Hyalella azteca
GTAACGTGAGTTTAATTTACGTGACGAGGGACAAAACTTATCACCTGAGGTGACGAGGCACCAAACGTTTCACGTGAGGTGACGAGGGCCCAAACGTTTAAGGTAACGTGACGAGGGACCAAACTTATCACTTGAGGTGACGAGGCACCAAACGTTTAACGAGAGGTGACGAGGGACCAGACGTTCACGTGAGGTGACGAGGGACCAAACGTTTCACCTGCGGTGACGAGGCTGCAAACGTCTCACGTGAGGTGACGAAGCATTAAACGTGTGTTGCAGCGAGGCAGCTATAAGCCTATAACTTTGGGACGTAACGTGAGGTTGATATGAGACGTAATGTGGTTATTGTTGAAAACATCATGTTTAATTTGAGTTGAAAAATGAGTAAGTTGACACGCGTGCTTAAGACCTGGCAGAAAAGTCAACTGACTAAGAAATTCACGTATTGTCTCAAGATTTTATCTATCACAGCTCCAAATCCTTCAATAAATGGAGCACTGCAGAGAAACCCAAACGGCCAGAATGCTGTCAGTTCAACAGTAACGAGAGGAGTGACTGCCGGAAAAGCGCCAGCTGTGATCTAATGTAAGAATGTATTAATGCCTAAGATAGCGAGATGTATTATTTTACATCTCGCAAGTTTTAAACATAAGAGTAGCTTGTAGCGAGATCCGCTATATATCATCTGAGCGGAGACTCCACCAAAATCTCCTGCGGACTGGTTGTGCAATTGGTGGTCGGGGTTCATGAAATTCCTGCACCTCCTTCACAACCAGGCCTCACAACCAGGTCTCACAACCAGGCCTCACAGCCTGGCCTCACAACCAGGCCTGCCAACCAGGTCTCACAACCAGGCCTCACAGCCATTCCTCACAGCCAGGCCTAACAACCAGGATTCACAACTAGGCCTCACTACCAGGCCTCTTTCGATCCACGCAGTTTCATCGTTAAAAAACTCCGCTTAATATCGAAAGGCCATGAATAAACAAGAACTGTGGATTGACATGTGTTCTTGGTAATCACATGTTTTTGAAAACCGGATACCATGAGCAACCGAATACCGAGACCCCATTTTGATAG
>NW_025944401.1:0-376 GCF_000764305.2 Hyalella azteca
TCCCTACTCCCTATGCGCTCCACGGCGCCTGAACTCGTTCCGAACGCGTAATAAACTCGACTCATATTCGTACGGTTCCCATAAGTGCCATCGAAACCTTAGTTAAGACTTGAGAGTTACATTTGTGGTTCAATACTATGCCAATCATACATCGACAGGTTTGCCGTTTTTGTCGGACCACTAATTAACTGCCATGTCAGTTAGTCAGACAAATTTTGCAAGTCCTATGAAGAAAGATTGAATATTATGAAGCTTCCAAGCCTCAGTTATCGACGTCTGCGGTGGGACCTCATTGAAGTATACAAGTATACTCATGGTCTATACAAGGTCCCCGAAGGATTACTAGAATTTGAAACAAGAACCAACACCAGGGGCC
>NW_025944402.1:0-62925 GCF_000764305.2 Hyalella azteca
CATGGTGCAGTACACTGCATGGTGCAGCACACTGCATGGTGCAGTACACTGCATGGTGCCGTACACTGCATGGTGCAGTACACTGCATGGTGCAGTAAACTGCATGGCATAGTAACAATGACTGCATGACTCAAGAGTTTAATGGGTCATTAGAAACCACTCGTATAAGCGTGCATGTCGACAATTGTCGCGTACAATGGGAACAAGCCCGGTAATGGATGCAGCCAAATCGCAGGGCTAAAAATGCTGTATTGTGTTTATTATATATAGTGTAACACAATATAAAACATAAATATTTTGTTATTTACATCGTATTGTAAATATTTTACAAAACGAAAATTCTTCTGATATGTGAGAAGCTTTATCACTAATTTTGCGAATTGATAGGTACTGTGTTTTGTATAATGCAGTAACAGGGCGGGCAAAATTCGCAGCATTTCTGGACGAGAAATCGCGACCTCTCGGGGCATCGGACGCTGTATGAACGTTGATTAAACGTTGCAAACGTTGAATTTACGTCGATAGTGTATTTTCAACGTTATTTGCCTCGTGGGAAGTGAAGCGAGATCAGTCATGTTCAGGTCGTTACTGCATTGCATAGAAAAGTAACTTTCTCGTCAAGTCCAGCATTCACAAACGATTTCATCAATCCGCAGGTTCATTTTTCACTCGTTTGTTTGAAGCGCCGTCAACTTGAAACAAGAATGGTCGCGTCGCTCCGTATTTGTCATGCAAACTCAATCGTACGACGCAGCACAAAAGTAAATCCAGATCCCTCCGTTTTTAGGGGAAACCTCGTAAAAATTTGGCTCAGAAGCTTGAGTCGGAGATCCTTCTCTTTCTGTCCACTAATACCACAAAGAGGAGACGAGCAAGAAAATCTACAGCAAGTCTAAAAATACGAGAAGATCCAAGGTAAATTGAAGTGTGCAAGATGGAAGAACGTGTGTCAAAGCGGAGAGGGATTAAATGAACTCCAAAGATGCTAGGAACTCAGGGGTGAATTCTATAGGAGTTCTCTACAGCACACAACGAGCTAAGGGGCCTCAATAAATAACATTTCGCTGGAACAAAAGCCAACACAAGAAGTCTGTTGTCTGAGACAAGAAAAGGATTCGAAAATCTCAGCGAACATCGCGTCAAAATAACAATTTTAGAGAACCACGAATTTTTCGTGTAAATGAATTATTATAGCGGTAGTTCTCTACGACGTAAATCTAGGAACATATTGTTTATGGTTCGTAGACATCACAATTTTACCATTTCAATAGTTAAAAGCCCTGCTTCAATGCCTTGTATTCTGAGCCCTTTCATACTCTGGCAGAGCCCCGGATTGTAGCGTTTGGCAAGAGATAGGGGCGCCCACACATGTATAACATTACATTTATATATTTTTGGCGGCTAAATAGTGATGATCAACTCTAGGGTAATGTGAAGTTAACCTCTTGGTATGTGATAGTCAATCGACTAACATACGCCTATGTCGATATATAGGCAAAATTCTCGATTCAAATTTGTATCACTGATAATTATATAGTGTCATAAATGTTTGCGTAGATTAATTAATTGACTTGAAGTTAAGATAACGACATTCTTTCCACTGAACGGATTCTACATTCATCTATAAATGAGAAAAATAATGAATGTATGACGAAGAGTGACTCGTATATCAGGCCCATATCCAGCAGATATAAAAAATAATTATAATGAGCCTGATCATTTCTTATTTTCAATGGCTGTTCTATTTCAAATAAAACCTGGTAAGGATGAAGGAAAACACACGTAAGAACTGCGAGGTGGCGGACCAGCGTGGCCTGGGACTGCAACGTTCCAGAACAACAGGGAAACGAAGGCTACGGTCAAATTAAGGCAGCCCGGCACCAACTTTAGCAAGTTGATTCATTCATATTTGGAATACAATTTTGGTGGGCAGCGATATTTCGAGATCAGATAATAAATTATAATTCCGAAAGAGAGATCCAAAAAATTTCACGATCAATAACTTTAAATCTAAACAATCATTTTGGTTGAAATTCACAGACGATCACAAATAAGAATGCAAAAAAAAACAGTGCGAAGATTTGATACGGGGTAGATATTTAATCGAGATTTATGGATAGAAAAAATTTTTAAATGTGATAAAAATTCAAAATCTTGCAACATGAATATTAACTGAATGACAAATGGATTTCAATGAAATTCCCAGTTCTCATCATAAGTAAAATATTCTAAGCTTTTCAAAACAATTAACATCGCAATTTATTAACAGCCTTCTCAATCTTAAGCCCAACTACTGGAATTTTGTAATTCGACTAACTTGCTTTCGCTCTGATAATTCATCCACGCATTAATCACCGGTTCTGCTGCATCATTTTTAAATATATATGTCTTGCTGTATAAATCCTTAATAATCACGTATATCTGCATAAATATGTCAATTAATAATCACGTATATCTGCATAAATATGTCAAGGCTTTGAAAAAAGCTTCAATAGACAAAACCGTGGATATAATAAAACACTCATGACAACGACACGTATATTTTTACGGACGATGAGAGCCTCGTCTTGATGACAAATACGCTCGCAGGAACACGAAACTTCCACAGGATCGGATGCGTCAAACTGGCGAAAAATCTCCTGCCCATGCACACATTTCACTGAACACGTTCCGTTCCAATTTTTATTAGTTTGATCAACGCTAAACACATTGAAATGAACATGTAAGTGGCAACAGCAATTCTTGTGATTCTTGCTCCTATATATGAAGTCGGTCAACGAGGTAGGTGGTACGCGGTATAATCTTCATAGAAACTGTCAATTCTTTGTCAGAAATAACACACCAATCTTGGCTATACACTGCAGTAAACCTTTTACTGCTCGATTAAAGAATAAATCAGGTAAGAATGAAGCAATCAGGCGGCAAATAAATTATTTCTGATTGGTGCACGAAAAAAAAAATTCTGGGATACCATTCATAGTTTTAGCTCTTCCCGAATACGTGGTTCATCTTTCATAAGGAAAGGCTTAAATTTTCAAAAGTTCATAGAACTCAAGATATAATACAATTATTACTCACAATTATACCATCATTATATTTTTACATCGTGCGCTAAGTTATTACAAAGACTGCAGGAAGGATGACATTCTGCAGAGATGCGTGAATGCCAGAAAAAAATATATTTTTAGCGCATTTTCTCATTTATAGAAAAAAATGCACAATTGTGCTCGCCATGTCCGTCCGTCCGTCCGTGACTTTACGTTTTCGTTGACGAGAAAATGCGCTCTCTGTCACTCACTGCAGTGAGTACTGAGTTATATTTTTTACATTACGCACCAAGTTATTACAAAGAATGCAGGAAGGAAGACATTCTGCAGAGATGCGTTGATACCAGAAAAATGATATTTTTTACGTCATGCGCTATGTCAGGAAAAAAATATTTGTTTTTTACATCACGCGCTAAGTTATTACAAAAAAATGCAGGAATAATGGAATTCTGCCGAGATGCGTGGATGCGAGCAGTATTTTTCAGCGTTGTTTCAGCGCCGCAGGTTCAGCGAGCGGCTGAGCCCCGAGCTGCAGCAGCTGCTCAGCGCACACAGTGTGTCGGTTCTGCAGCGCCCACCACAGCGCTGAAACAATTGAAAAATTCCCAATATATGAATAATATATACAAAAAATTATAGCAATTACAAATATAAGATGCAAAGTGTGCGTAACTTAATAAATGTAGAAAAATAAACTACCATAAATTAATTAAATGTAAACAATTGAAAAATTCCCAATATGTGAATAATATACAAAAAATTATAGCAATTACAAATATAAGATGCAAAGTGTGCGTAACTTAATAAATGTAGAGAAAATAAAATACCATAAATCAATTAAATGTAATTATAATAATAATGTATTGCTGCAACTACCGCGATGCGCAGTGTACGGAAGACACAGAGATAAATTACAAATTACCTCGGACCATTTCAAATATAACAACATGATTCTCAAATAAAATCGTTAGAGACACCAAAAAAATAATTTACTTTTTAATTTACAATTTTAGTTTTATTGTCTAAATCCGTTAGTAGCCATTGCATTGGTGGTTAGAACGAGACGTCGCGCACGTAAAAACAATTTCAACTTGGATGTGAACCATTAAAACAAATTAAAATGAGAGAGTCAAGAATTAGGCAATAATTTAGAACTAAATAATTTATCTAGGTTATTTTCAAATAGGTTCTTGATAGGAAGCTTAGAATTAAAGAATTCGAATTTCATTTGTGTCGCCCGGAATTCGAGATAAACGAGTGAGGGCAATATGAAAATCACAAGGAAGAGATCGTTTTCTATGACAGTGCAGGGGATACTGTTGCAAACGAGAAGAAGGATCGATCCCTGCTAATATCAATGCAGTTATTAGTAGAAAGCATGATCATTAGCCTAAAGCGCTCGAGCCAGAATAAAAATAAATATGGCCAAGTGGATAGACACCACGAGATTCAATTCCAACTGTCCAGAATGAAGATTTAAATTTTGTGTAGGTACGATCAAGTTCAACGCTGCTATTCCCTTCCCTGGAGAATATGAAAGAAACAACATAAATGGGATTCAATTAACGATAACGTCCCTCCAATTACTTATATCACCCAGAAAAACTGATGGGTCCTATTATCCAAACAGTAACACACTTTTTTACACACTGAAGTATTTACTCACGCGTCTTGCCAGCGTTGTCTTTGACGTCGACTGGAACTTGTAAGTCTTGCACTAGGAACTGCACCGCCTCGCACCGTCCTGCACCTGCAGCACTGTGCAGGCTGCACGCGCCTGCACCGCAATCACAGATTACACCATCGCTTCCCGCTTTACATATATTTGCCATTATTTATTCCGTATCATCAAAACACAGCAGCCATTCAAATATATTTGCCATTATTTATTCCGTATCATCATAACACAGCAGCCATTCAAATACATTCAAATATATTTGCCATTATTTATTCCGTATCATCATAACACAGCGGCCATTCAAATATATTTGCCATTATTTATTGCGTATCATTACAACACAGCGGCCATTCAACCAGGTATTGCATACTCGACAACTCACAGCACGATTGTACAGGTAATACAATAACTAGGCAGTGCATGCTTGTCAAATCCCGAGTATACCAGTGGCGAATGCTTGTCAAATCTTGACAATATAACACCAAACATCAATACGCAGTGCATGTTTGCTATCTACACCCACATATAACTCATAAAAAATTAAACAATAGACCACATGATCAATACCATATTATACCCAACAACAATTGAACCTCCACCACAAAAATAACTCACAAGGATGGGAAGTTCTGCCTGAAAGATAGAGCGCAACGCTCATGCCCATTCTGATCCTTTTAGTGGGCGACGTGCGTTTGATTTACCTAAAAAATCTTACTCAGTACCGCTTAACACGTTAACTCCAAAGTGGTACATATGCGTACCACAAAATATATTTCTCCAGAACGTAGTGGTAGGTACATAATTCAGGTTGCCTAAAATCAGCCAAATCCGAGAACAAAAAAGGCCAAAAAAGGCCGATAACTCAATATATACTAGTTTATTTGTAGGTTCCGCTACAAGAATTCCATTTATTTTCTTTTTTCAGTATTTAAAGTTTAATTAGGAAGTACCCCGATCAAAACTTTTAGCCAGCCAACGCGTTTGAGAAAAACTAAATCACGGAATTTGTCCGGAAATAATGACCGTCTGGCAACCCTGTTTAAAAACAGTACAAAAAATGAAATAATAGTAAAAGATGAAGCAATCGGAGTCAAAGTGTTAAATAATACTTTTTATATACGAACAGTTAGAGGTTTAATTATACAGTATATTACAGACAGCCGTTAAAAAATGTATGTAACAAATAACGGCAGCTGATATGCAACACCTTGCAACGATTTCTGCAATCAAGGTAGAGCTATGAAACTGAAATTTACTTTTATTTGCGTTCATTTGCATTTTATTGAGAAGTTTATCAAATAAAACGTCTTACAAAAAGCATGAGGGAGATAAATTAAAAAAATCAGTCCGAAAAATACTGAAATAAGCCAATATCTGTTGAAAATGTAAGCAGAAACGAGATTAAATTTCTTGATGATCATAACGATTACGCTCTAGTAGTTTGTGGTTTCAAGGTGAAAATGTTCTAGAATTAGCATCATCCCAGTTTAGAAGCTTTATTCTACAACCCTTCTAATTCGCGAGTTTCCAAGGGACTGTGCTAATATTCTGAGACATCACTATCAAAACTCGTTGAAGTACAAGTAGCGGCCTAGGTACACGTAGCGGCTTAAATACACTTAACTTTCAAAGTGCACGTAGCGGCAGATAACATAAATACTCATCAGTGATTAGTAAGCTTAGTTTTAAAAAGCCGTCAGTGTGTGTCGGTAGGAGTTAACAAACGTGACTATTTTTAACAGTAGGTACCCAGGGCCTATACTTTCAAAAAAAGTTAAGAGATCGTAAGTTCATCAGCCAATCATTGACGGCCTTTCAAGCAAAATTCACCAATCATAGACAAGGAAATAGAGCGTAAGTACTTACGTTCACTTAGCAAATTTTGACAGTAGGTACCCTGACGAACTCACCGAAGTCATCAGTCTGCAGCGGACTCAATTTGTGGTCGTTGACAGCGAATTTGATAGCGTCCACATACCCTCCCTCGGCGGCCACCTCAGGTAAAGTGACAAGAATATCTCAGTACATCGTACATGACTCAAGACTTAATAATTCACAGCAATAAGATGAGTAGCGATCAACGTAAGTCACGGCTCAATGCGATACAGTGAAATGCGACTTAACAATGCAGCATAAAATATAAGATAAGTTGCGACTAAACTAATACTTACCATAACCAACCAAAAATTGCTACTGCTTTCTCTATAGAAAAATAAGCAGAGGCAAATGGATTACAGTTTATTCAATATCGTCAGATTTTATAGAATTAAATTAGCACCAAAATATCAAACGTTTAGCAAGTCAGTGACAAGAGAAGGAGCTGCCAAGATAAGGAGCTGACAAGAAAAGTACCTGGCAGAGGCCCCTGCCCTTGGCATCTTTGGCCGCAACGTGTGTCAAGGGCCAGAGGGCAGTGATGGCGGCTGCAGTGCTGACGTGGCCACGACGCAGGGCGTCCATGATGGGCGTCGACCCACACAGCGCCCGCACGTTGCTGTCCTGCTGGTGCCCACGCTCCTGCAGCGTCTCCAGCAGGTCTTCCCGACCGTGGTGAGCTGGTAAATTATTGCACAAAGAGAATAAAAATAAGGAAAACGAGCCATGTAAATAAGCAATGAAATGTAAGTTATGGAAATTAAAAAAGTAATAAGTTCAAACAAACCTGAAGCCATGCACTGTTATGAAAACCTCTCTGTGAGGTGACTGATAAAACATGCAGACAAAGTGCACAAGTTGAGACAAAATTATCAGTAACCTGAAGTGCCTCTTACAAAGTATTCATCAAACAAAGAAATCCCTATAGTATTTAAACCACAGCAATGGATTGATAGAACAACTGTAGAGGTAGGTATGTCATCATTTCTCCAGTAAGTAAGTTTTTTTGAACGATATATCAAAATAACTGAGACATACCTGCGGCGTGTAATGCGGAGCGACCATCCAGTCTAGTGACAGAGCAGGTGCGACTGTCATGCTTCAGTAGAAGCTGCAAGGCTTCAAGGGATCCAAGGCCACTACACACGTGGCTTGCTGTTTGTCCAAACTGAAGGTGAACAGATGCAAAATTGAAATTTATTAATTTAAGATCCACTTGAGAACAAGGTATAAACAATAGATACCCTATGGAAAAGATTATAAACAGTAAATGCTTTGCAGCTCAGGGCATCAACAATGAATATATTTTGTAAACAATAAAAATCTTGTGACAACAAGCAACTAAAAAAAAATTTTTGTGACTGTGGGATAAAACAATAAATACCTACTACTGACAGAGAGTATAAACCAAAGGAATGAAGGTATGGTAACCAGTGAGAAAAATCACTCCTCTCAGCTAATATCAATGAAAACTTTGGAGAGAACTGGGAACCATCGCAACAACTACCTATATGATGGATAAAAACCAAACATATTCTCAAAAACTTTTGACTCAAATCTTTCCGGAAATTTATTCAGCTGCTAGAGCTGTTTTAAAATTAATAAAGCAAATTTGATAATAATGGCAATAACAATTGATGATGAATCCGTAAACAAATCATTAAATTTAAATAATATTAAATTAGAAATTAATGCTTATTCAATCTCAGGCCACACAGTTATACGTAGGTACATATTATTAAGGGAACATGATATCTTCACATATATACATATACAAATGCTTTAAAAACATAATAAAATAACATATGCAAATAAAGAGAGCAAGTTCCATGGCTTCATGTTGCACACATAAATAGGTGTGTCAAGCACTTCCCACTAACCTGGTTCACAAGTGCAGAGTTGCTACCTTCTCCCAGAAGAGCGTCTACAACTGCCGCAGAATCCTCATCACGCGAGCTTACACTCAGCATTAAGGGAGTGTTCAATGCATTGTTCAAAGCATCTACTTTAACACCTGCAGCAACAAGGTAATTATTCTTATTGATAATTAGACTATCTAATGCGCCTGCATATTATATGGTCTTATGATAAAATTCAGTAACATGCTTTAAAAAATGTGTGAACATATGTTGATTCATGTTATAGCTGCAAGAAAAAAGCAATACCGTATGTGCCATCAGAAACTCATTTTCTAACAAGAAGGAAATTTTGCTCACTATCATAATTCAGATGATACTATTTTTCAAATTTTTTAATAAGATGAAGATGGAATAAGAATATATCCAGAATCAAATGTAAATCAATTGGTCTTGGACAGCAAGTCACAAAAATTTGCAAAAATTATATGATCAGTGAAAAATCTTGCATTTCTAAATATTTTTCAACAGTATTAATTCCAAAAATTATAATTAACATAAAATATATATAGTCCTGAACACAGATGCACTAACTCACCAATTTCAATGAATGTGTTGACAGCAAAAATATTACTGATCTTGGCAGCCTCATGCAGAGGCCGATTGCCATAAACATTGCTTTGCTCAAGGCATGTGTGCATTCCTTCAGTCATAACATAACTGCAATTAACAAAAAACATTCATTAAAACAATTTAAGCTTCCATATCCTTGGATATTACATAAATTCAAGTGTTCTAAAAAAATTTGCATGATTATAAAAACTTGCTGATATGCATCTATATATACCGTACTGCAATACTGAGAATGAATTTAATGTAATTATCAATCTTAGAATGTGCGGATAGTTGCTAGATAAATGTAGTCTTGATGTACAGTGAATGTCCAAGAAAACGTTCCTCTTCTATCATCAAAGATTTCTTGCATTCCTAGTAACCATCATAGTCAAATTTTTATTCAAATTAAAAAATGATAAGCAAGTTAATTACATTTGAACAATATATCCCTTTTAATATCCTTCCCTTGACAAAATATTATTATCAATTGCCAGACACAATTATACATATGTGCATAAAAACACACTCAGGGCTGCAAATCAAATACAAATTCCTCCTGAGATATGTTTCAATTGGAAATTTTGCATTATCTTACCTCAACATGTAATCATTCTTAGATCTGCAAACTACATGTAGAGCTGTATCTCTTGAATTGTTGTGCAATATGGAACACCAGTCAACCCTTCTAGGCATAAGCTTTATGTTATCCACAGTTTTCTTAACATCTCCCAACAGGCCCCGCTGGATATAGTCCATCAGAGCCTAGTAGAGAAAAAAACAAAGAATTTATACCAACAATACATCATTCATCATACCTTATATCATAAATAAAAATAGTAGGTACCTAACAAGTAAGAAAATATCATCACATAAAATTCTATCAAGATCCTCAAGTAGTTACATACGGTTCTACCTGTAAAGTAGTCTATATTATAAATAAATAGATGTAGGTATTTGAATTCTGAAGATTGAGGATAAATTTTTTTTAATAATTATAGGTGTCATTAAAATTTTTGGGGCAATTAAAAAATTTTTTTCATTATTAGATTAACATAATCCAGGACCTATTTGAAATATTTGGCACAATTTTCCTAAAATAACAGGTATACGGGTTGGCAAAAACAATCAGCGGCCGCAAAACTTCAGTAATCGACAGCTATTTGGCTCACAATTGATTCCTCTAATGAGCAAAGTTAATTCCAGTCAAATGGGGTAAGACAGGATCGCAGCCTTCATGGGGTAAGAAAGGACCAGCCCATGGCATGTATTCTAATTGCACTGAATTTGATTTGACAAAAGAATATGTTAGAGCAATCATTGCCTGTCATTTCAGTGTTTGTGGACAACCCTCTTCTGCAAATAATTAATTTCTGGCTAATTTTTGAAAAAAAAACCTATGTAAAGAAGGGTCACAAAATAGTTTGGAAAATAAGCTCTGTCTAATGACAAAAAATTTTTTGGCCAGGTTTGTGGATGTAGGCAGGTAACCACAAGTAATAAGCAACTTTTGCAACATACTAGACATTCCTACCTGCTACCATCACTGCCTGACATGTATTCTAAAATGGGGTAAAAAAGGACTGAACATGGGGTAAGATGGGACCACTAAATGATCCTGTTTTACCCCACAAGTAGTCCTATCTTACCCCACAAATGGTCCTGTCTTCCCCCACAAATGGTCCTCTATTACCCTAGGTACCGTACAGTTTGTCAAAAATAGTTTTTAAATGAATATATTATTGTGCAGTACCGGTTACATAGAGTATTTTGGTCAAAAATTTTATCTACGGCTCAAACTTCATTATAACTTGTTAGCTTTTTTAATTAGAGAAATTTAGTGCACTATTATAAATTGCATCAAAGGGATATAGAAAATTGGAATGTCTATTCCCATTAGTGAGCTTCAGAACTACCTATGTTCAAGATTGGCTGGGGGAAAAATCATTGTGTGAAACATGAAAAATAATTATTATCACAACTCTGTGAGAGGGCATGGGCTACGTACATTAGAAGAAGTGCACCACAAATGCAGTTAGCAAGAAAACACATGACGTCTGACACTTAAGTTATTATCCATTGGTTTTATTACCAATTTGATAAATTTTCAGACAATGACACTAATGGAATATACATGAAGCATTTAGCAGTGCTCTACAATGAACCAAAGCCAACCCACTATTACTATGCTTAACAAAGTTTTCTCATGACAAAAATTCCAATGCGACTGATATTAGAGCTGACTTCCCGCAACAAAAAACAGTAACAAGTGGTTGTTTAATCAAATAATGTGTTTCTAGATTGATAATATTGAATATCAGATTTGTACTTTTATTAAAAATCATTAACATAAGAATTGCCAGTTGGCCTGTCTTATCCCATGCCTGGTCCCATCTTACCCCAGTGGGGTAAGATGGGACCAGCTCACTTTTTTTAATCTGTACAGAAAACTATGTTAGATGCAAAACGTCTGAGTTGTAGCTCAGAAGCCAATTGCATATATACACCTTGTGATAGGTTTAGGGTTTTTAGTTATTCTTGGTACCTATAGATGCTACAGGCTTGTTAAGTTGTTAGTGATTTCTGTCCTGTCTTACCCCATCTGACTACCGGTATATATATACCTATATATAAAAGCATTTCATTCACAGGTGATTTTTCATATTTGCAGGTTTAAATACAAAGGCCATTTTTCTCGATTTTCACTGAAGAAATTATGAAAAGCCATAAGAACCTGTAAAATTGGCCTGATTCACAGGCATTTTGGTCCAATTCACTGATTTATATAGTCCACTTTTCCACTTAGGAACCAAGAAAAATAAATATGAAATGCAGAAGCCATTAGTAAGGCAAAAACTCCAAAGTAATTTCTTTCACATAAAAATTTTCAAAATGGCAAATTTATGCTGTTACTAGCCTATATTAAAAAAAAATAAAATTTTTAAATCATGCATGGAAAAAGTTTTTTGCCATCAATTTTAAAAATTTTGGCCCAATATTTGATATTTAAGATTTGATTCCTGCCTAATAGAAAGTGCCTACTTATGCAGTATGGATTTGACTTTTGAGAGTCAATACCTAAGATATTGAAACAGATAGGGTAAATGCGGTATATTCCGACATCGTGGGTAATTCCGACACTTCTTGACTTTTTTCCTTTATATTAAGCTTTTTCTTAGTTCCAGGCATTTGTTGATGGTTGAAATAGTGACATCATACTTTTGCGCGCCATACTATTGCCAAAACACTAGGTCTGGGCCATCTGGCGGGAAAATGTTGAGATCCAAAGAGAGTCAGTGCGCGTCACTTAGCGAGAACATTGAAAAAATTGTCAAAGTTGATAGTTAACCTTGCTCTACCAAATAGTGAAAAACTGTTTGTGTAGAAAGAATATTATGGTTTGAGACTTTCAAATAAGTCTGTGAATATATTAGGAATCCTTTAAGTATACTTGTATTTGCTGATTTCAAGTCGTAAATAAATTAATAGAGGATTACATTAAGTTAAGAGACAGTTATAGACACATAAAAACTAATTCTGACACAGCTTGGAATTAGACACAGCTCGTTCCTGGAAACACACAGCTCGTTCCAAGCTGTGTGCAAAAACTAAAATTTTCTTAATTAAAAGCTTAATAGCTCTTAATTAAAAGCCTAAATAAGTAGTGTTCAATATTCAATAGTATTCTAATTCCAAGCTGTGTAGTGTGTGGTATTCCAATACAGCTCACACAGCAATCGGAATTTGAACACAAGAGTGTTGGAATTACGAATTAGTAGAGTTTGAAGTGCGGCCAAATTGAGTCTCACAAAATGCAAAATTTAGTTACACACAGTGTTGCACTGTGTCAGAATATATGAATTTGGTAGGTTTGCATTCTAAAGGCTTTTAAATAAATATGGCAACATTTTGTGACGTTTCATTGTTGCTGGCTCGTAGTGCGGTGTTTGGAGAGTGACATAAAGCAAACAGAACTCAAGTTGCACATACGGTTTTTTTTATAGCCATTCATTTTTTGCTACATCCTTAAGTTAAAGTGTTGGAATATACTGCGTTTACCCTACTCAGATAGATATAGCATATAATATAGGGCCTACCAGTACCATATTTGTATCAAAAAATCTGTGACACAAGGCTAAATTTGGAAAGGAGATTTGCAAAGCCAAATGTAGCAAAATAAGAATAATCATTCTTTTAATTTTCATGACATAAATGAGCCAAGAAAGAAAGAATAATAATAAATTGACATAGCACCCCTTCAAGTTCATGCAAATTATCAATTGCTTTGGAATAACCTCTTAGGCTTAGTGGTCTTTCTGAATCTGAAATAGCTTTAGCCCAAATTTAAATTCAGGTGGGACAGTAGAAATTCAACACTCAAGGGACCAGAAGTTTAAATATTAGTAACAAACGCATATGCTCTGATCAGTCAGATGCGCTCAGATGAATTTTCAGTGTTAAACAAAATACAAAACAAAGCCCAATATTAGGTAAATAAGAGTTAAGACTTCCACTGTTCCACTGCCACATGAGCTATAAATATATTAATTCATCAACTGACCTTGTATTCTGGATGAATTTTGCGCATGTTGGATATAAATAAATAAAACGATTTGAAATAACCCTTAAGTTAAAAATGATTGCTAAATCACAATAGCCGCATTAGCCGGTTTTCATCCTGCATAAAAACAAATATGAGTGCAGAAGAATTGTCTCTCTTTTTTTTTTTTTAGTTATTCTTATTGGAGCACTGGAAACTAGTCCATAAAGCCCCTTGCCTAAACTGGCTTTAATTGATACCTAACAGTCTAACAGCTCTGAAAGTGAAAATCTGAAACAAAGAGAGAACACACACGGAAAAAATAAAAAAATTAAAAAAAACAAGACAAATAATAAGGATAAAATGGACAAAATTAATAAAATAAATATTAAGTTTAATTAACAGAAAACAAAGAAAATTAAAAGAAACAAATAAGTACAATAGATTAATAAAAAAAAATAATAATAAAAATGAAATAACATAAAGAAAAATGAAATATAATATAAATACAAATTAAGAAATACAAAAAATAATAATAATAAAACATTTTTGAACAAAAGGACAATAAAATATAAAATGCAATAACGTAACATAGCGTAGATGGCAAACCCGTTGAAGAGAACAAGACATGGCAGAGCCGTGAAGCATATCTATATACACCTGCATCTTTATCTATACATCATATCATATCTATATACACATGGGCCTCCTCAGAGAGGCGGCCCAACAACCAATTCAACTTGTGCATGAAAAAAAAAATTATAAATAAAAATTCAACTTGCACACCAGACAAAAGAATCAATACAGAGAAAGAAATCGAATAAAATAAAAATTTCCAGACCAGTTAGTTGCAATATCCATGCCCTGAACTGAGCCTCACATGAGTATGCACAAGTTACTGAAGGTCCAGCCTGGGTGGGGGCAACCTGGAGCTTCTTAAGATCAAGTTGGTAAAACAAATTATGACTTTATTGAATAATTGCTGTGCAGTATACTTAGAAGAAAGCATAACTCCTGTTGGCTTTTCTCTGAGGGAGCAAGTATCAAGGTCAATTTAGTGGCAAGCAGTAACAGTCTTTACAAAGCAGTCTTGGTACATGAAATTATGAACGCATATTGATGATTTAAACTATACTGGGCCTAACAATGAATATAATAATCCTAACAAGCTGCATAGATTGGTACTGCTGGTCTCAAAGTAAGCATTTATAATTATGCTGATTCAAAGGTGAACGTGAATATGCTGGTTGTGTTAGTATCCCACAGATTTTAGGAGTGGTTAGTTCTAATAAGGAGTTCTATGGATTCTAAGATAATAAGATAAGAATTCATTGTTCATAAGGTATACAAAACATTTATGGCCAGCAAAAATGAACCTACAGCATCAACAATTAAATTCTGAATTGCACAGGGATAAGGGCTGCCTCCAAGCACATTTTTAAGAGTCACAGGAACATTTACCCGGGTTAGTTGGTTAGTTAGGTTCACCCGAGCATGCTGGCCCAGAGGGCAGTGTAACAGTAAGTGTTCAATTGTCTCACGGGATCTGCATGAGCACAAAGGGCTGATTACAAGATTAAAGCGAGCCAAATGGGCTCTGACTCCAGCATGCCCAGTTCGGAGTCTAGTCAAAGCTGTCTCAATGGAGCGGTTACTATGAGAGGCCCAGGGCCATAATCCTACCTCATCTCTAATCAAAGTGATGAAGCGGCCTCTCCCTGATGCGATTACCTCATTCATCCACAGCTGATTCCAGCTGGCCTGAACCTGTCTCTTATACACATCTAGATGTGTATAAGAGACAGCCCCTTTCCTCTGCCCTACGCCCCTTTCCTCTGCCCTACGCCCCTTTCCTCTGCCCTACGCCCCTTTCCTCTGCCCTACGCCCCCTTTCCTCTGCCCGACGCCCCTTTCCTCTGTTCCTGTCTCTTATACACATCTAGATGTGTATAAGAGACAGGCAATGCGGATTGCGGAAGTTGAAAATTTTATGAAATGACATGTTTGCGAAGTGCAAACCGCGATTTTTTAATCAAACAAAAATTTATGACATTCGAGCCGCGAGATTTCATACCTACTGAAATTATATGATATTAGAGCCGCGAGATTTCATACCTACTGAAATTATATGATATTAGAGCCGCGATATTTCAGACAAAAATAGGACTTTTCCAGAGTAGGATGATGCAGTCGCAGAAGAGCCGGTGTCCCCGTATGAATCAGACATAGACGAACTGCCCCCCTTACGCCGCTTCTGCCGACGCACCGGCATCCTTTAGATAAATAAGGAGCTTCTAGCCTCAAGCTTTTGCTCCACACACCTATCTATAATTACAATATTGAATATTAAACTATATTTATGTGATTTTCACAGTCGGGCACAGAGCACAAAAACTTACGTCCGTCTCGGTCCGAAGTTTAAACCGGAATCCGAATTGTCTCTCCATCAGTGGCAGTACAGTACGCAAAAGCGGAAAATTTAACGTACCCAAAGGCCAAATAACTGCTTATTTGGGTACGTTACATTTTCCGCTACCGAAAAATTTAAAAGGATATGCCGTGATATTAGTGATGAATATGTGAGTCGCAATAACCTTACTACTTTTTTTACGAAGGATGCGCAATATATTTTTAATCTAAATAAACATATATGTATTAGTTACGACCTCCGGACCGCTCCGACACATATGGGACGAACTTTTGCACAAAATTTTTGGGGAATTTTTTTTTTATTTTTTGTAAATATTAATGGTGTGAGTCCAGTGTAGAAGATTAGGTCTTTACGCCTGTCGCCTATTCTCAACGTCACAGAAATTTTCATTGCTTGTTGCGGGTCTCCAGAAACTGCACCGATTCGACACTTCAGCGCAGGCGAGTTCGCTGAAGTGTCGAATCGGTTAGAAACTGCTCATGTGTCTATACTAAACAACAATATGAACGGATCGTTCTGGTACCAGTCGTGAGTATGTTTGTTTAGCTCTGTGAAATCTCCTCAAAAACTGCGTTTTAATGATTGCTTGAGTATTTGTATCTTAAAATTAGTTTGTTTGTCGCTTCATTGCTCTTTCACGAGTAAAATGCTAATGCTTACGGAGCTTCAACATATGATATCATATAAGGCCTACATATGGAAATTTTGTGAACCTGCGGCGCTGAAGCCTTTCCAAAATCGGTCATTCAGTCCTCGCTATGCTTGCTTTTTCCGTATATCCCTTAACTTTTCTCTGTATACAATAATGTTTTTCTGATCTAACGGCGTTGTGCGTTGGACCCATGCATTTGGATCCGCTGTCGAATGAACCGATAAGTTTGAAATTTTAAATATCGACTGTTTATGGACATCGTGCATTTACCACTCCAACACTCTTGGAAATAATTTTTTACAACTTTTCACGCAAAACTTAGTTAATTTAGAACTGAAGTATATTTAATTCGCAAAGCACTCCTGCAAGCGCTGTCAGAATTTTTTTCTCTCTGTTTCGCTTTCCCGTAGTGCTCTCAACGCACCGAAAGGAGCATCTCGGAACTCGCCTGTGTGCTCAATTAGTTGAGTATGCAAAGCGAAAAGATTCCGGCGACACTCGCAGAAGCAAATTATGAATACAAAGTTATGCTCTTACATGCTATGAGCATTCGTTCCAAAAATTCGTTCAAACTTTTTCGATCAAAAGTTTTCAAGCGATTTAAAAAGTTTCGCAGCTGTTATTACAGTGGTCTCAAGAACCAATTTTCTAGACAATTTTTTTAAGTTTAGGTAATTTGAGTGAATAATTCGATCAACAACATTAGATTCTTCCAGATACATTGGACAAAATGAAGGCAAGATGAAGTCTAGGTTCAGAGTCAGAGTAATTTAATTACTAATCTGGTCACAAAAACTTATCTAAAACTGTATAAATTATCATTTATGTTATTCCCTATAGCAGATTTTATTTTAAAAATGTATATCTGACAATAATAACACGCCGCAAGAAGTAAAAACGCTCGAGCCAAAACATACCGTCAACCTCAGTTTTCTCAGATCATCAATGAAAATACTAGTTAGAGGAAATGGCAACATTTTTTGTTTACATGTCAAATCGTGTAAGATCATCAGATGATAATCATGGCCGCGGTGTGTTATGGTGCTCAGGTTAAAGGTGTGTTACCATACCTGCATTATGCATACCCGAAGCCTTCAAACCAATTTTAAAAACCGTGGTGTGTGCTTGTATTATATAATCGATAGTGAGGCAATAGATATTTATTATAAGTTATATTCTTTCCAGTTGCCATCGCGAATGCTATTTCTCTGGATAATGGACTAAAATGGAAGCCTGATACATGGATTAACCGTGATTGTTTAAAACTTGAAGGGAAATTTATTGTGAAACCTATCATTGCAAGTGGTCATGCACAAATGTTGCAAGCCTGATTCGTGCTTTCTTAAAATCTTACAACTTTATGATGACTAGCTAGTAGCTACCTTATACCTACCTACGATAATCAGCTCTGAGCCTCTGTGTGTCTGTAATTTGCGGTATCCAGCTTGTACGCCTGTAGTGCGTCACGTGCTCGTCGTTCCACTTAGTTTAAAAAACTTTACTTCAATGCCGGTCCAAAATCGGAGCGATCTACATTCTACACTCTACAGCCTGCTGGTATATAAATTACACGCCTCACTATTATTTTAATGGTATTATTGCAGATTAACTACATCCAAAAAAAAGGTGTTTTTTTGAATTATATGTTTTTTGGGGTGTAGATTACGAATCTGAAATCCATTTTTGGCGGTCGGCATCGGAAAACCGATTTTTTTCGCGACTTACTAACATGGGGGTTACGTAACTTACGTTACCCACTCACCTTTATTTACTAACATGGGGGTTACGTAACTTACGTTACCCACTCAAAGGAACCTGGGCGAACCAACCCAACCTGCGAGTTGGCGTTAGGCTGTGATCTCTCGATGTGGCAATGTATCTCCAGATTTATGGACAAAGAAGACGAAAATGTTACCCGTTGCAGTGCAACGGGTAACATTTTCGTCTTCTTTACCCGTTGCAGTGCAACGGGTAAGTTTCATTCAAGATGTCGTGCGCTACGTGTGATATTTTTGGGTCGGAAAAAAATCGGTTTTCCAATGCCGACCGCCAAAAATGGATTTCAGATTCGTAATCTACACCCCAAAAAACATATAATTCAAAAAAAACACCCTTTTTTTTGGATGTAGTTAATCTGCAATAATACCATTTTAATTATATAGGGCCTATTTTGAACTTTAATTTATGGGTCGGTAGAGTCACTAGAGTGAAACTGAAAAGTATTGAATTGCTGTAGTAAGTAGTAAGTACTAACTTAGTCCTTCAAAATTTGCATTTGACGTTCATGCAAGCACATTATCTTTTCCTCACTTCTACAGGTTATCTGCTAATTTTAATCATTTCTTTGTGGATTTCATTTACCAAGTTGTCGATATCATTCGAGGCTTCGAGCAGTAATTCTATCGTGAAGACTCAGTGAACTGTTATGTTATTATTGTGTTATAGTTTGCCCAGTATCAGAAGATAGCGACGCGTGGCATTTTGGAGAGCCCTAGCGTTTAAAATCTTCAAAGAAGAATGGAATGCAAGCCGAAACCTAACCCTGATTTATCATCGTCCAACAGCAATACATGGCCGAGTGTCCAATGTTTAGTTATAGGTTCTTGTATTGACGGCTGTTTGATTAACGAAGTCAATTTGGAAAGTTTGTTCAAACACGCTGGCTATCAATTGGAATCGATCACATTCGCTTGCCCAGCTACTCCACTTCCGAGTAATACGTTTGTATTGTTGGGAAAGTTCTGCCCAAATGTCAAGAGCTTTGAAGCAGAACGTCTAGATAATGTCGATCTAAGGACTTTGGAAACATTTGGACGCAATTGTAGAAAATTGAAAATTTTTCAGCTGAAAGACTGGACGGGAAAACTCCGGGATGAACACTTACTGCCAGCTCTCGAGTATAGGTGGAACCTAACTACATTGAAGTTGGTTGGATCGTCGATCACGAAAAACTGTTTGGGAGCTTTTCCTAAAACCCTGGTAAATTTAGATCTCCGGAGCTGCAAATTTCTGACACCTCGTTCTTTAAATAAACTGAAAGTTCAATGCCCTTTTTTGAAAACTCTGAGAACGAGCTTTGCCATAACTCGTGAAATTCTAGACGAAATTTACGACGGATGGCCTGAGCTGGAATCGCTGATAGTATCTACTAATTTTTCTTTGGATTATTCAAAGTTTCTGTGTATTAAAGATTTGTTTATATGTGGCGATTGCAAAGTATCCATGAAGCCAATTGTTTCAAGGTTGAAATTTTTGTGGAAATTCCAGCTCAAAGTTCGTGAGGTAGACGACGAAATACTTTTCTTCGGCAGCAAACTTGCCCAGCTCATAATAAACACGCGTCTTCCTCTTCCAAACAACGTTGTTCAGTCATTGCCATTCTGTAAGTCCCTGGAAATTCTCGACGTGATGGGCACTGATATCTCTATGATCATTGATCCTATACTGAACAATTGCAAGGAGATAAAACTTATACGAGCTCCTGACTCGACACTCACGAGTGACTACCTCGGTAGACTGCTGAGACGCGGTGCGGACGGCTCACCAACTGTCATAGAAGCGCAAGTGTTGAGCGATGCGTCTTGAATTAACTGCTTCTGCTGCAAGTCCATGACAAAGATTCATCTTCAGTGATCTGATTATTTTACTTTAAGTAAAATAGTGGCGACGAATTTTTGTTTTATAGTCAATTGACTAAATATTTGCTTATTGTTGGAAGGATTACTAGAGGTCAAGCGTGTGAATTTGATGTTAGTAAATTGGTTTGTTACTGTAAAGGATTTTACTGTAGTTTTCTGTTCACATCCGTTCTGATACTCTGACTGAATTGATTACCGGAATAATTTTTTCCTGTATTATAACATTAGTTATTTAAATTATTTTTGTATGTTTAACCGATCCGTTAAAAATCAAATGTATGAAGGTATGAATAATATTATTCAGCATGTTATTCCACCTCAAGATCTTTCTGGCGCTCGACTCGGAATGGTATTTTTGAAGGCAGGATTTCTTTCAGTTTTTTTTTCCTCTTCAGTATTACGAACTATTGTACAAGCGCCCTCTCATCCTTGCTTGTCTACTTGTTCCCATTTTTTTCTCTTAGCAGCTGATGTTGAGCTCTTGCCCATATCCAGGCAATTTGATGCCATTTGGCAATTGCTGATTATGCTATATGCATTCTTTTTGATTTGGACGAATTTTTTTATCGTGCCCATCCACCTTGTTACTGATAATTATGGTAGATAGTAATGCGTGAAATGGCTTCCTATGTGGTGCGCATTGGCAAGCCTTATTTTTTTCGTGCTGCCAGCGAATTATTGTCAGCAAATTTTTTTTGAAAAGACGAGCGTCTAAACTCTTAATTTATGACTTTCTTTCCCTCCCTAAGCATAAGTTATATTATGTACCTAGTCGTAAAAAGGTTGAATTGAATTCGCTCGGGTCATACTTGGTTTTCCTCATGTACCTCGTTCCTTGCGGAGTAAAGAAATTCGGTTAAACTATGAGTATGCCAGTCTGTTTTGCCGACAATACATAGTAACCAAAAAATTCAAAGACGTCAACGCCAAGTATGATAGCTGAGTTATTGATGATCCTCGATTTGGTGAAATATTCTTTCTGAAGCCGAAAAAGGTTTCAGTGCTCCTAACATCAAACGCATTTAGTAATGAGATACTGCAAACATATTCATCTTTAATGACCAAAATTTTAATTGATATTGCGTCATTGAGAAAGAATTAGTTCGGAAAAGACTTCTAAGATTCGTTCAGCGCTTCTCGAAAAGCAGGCGTGGGCAGAAACAGTAAGACTAGAACTGAGGAGGTTTGAAGAAAGTTGAATTGTAAACTGCTAATGTTTTTTGAGATGAGTAGTATAAATGGAGATTGTTTGAGATGGGACGCGACTGAGAAAGTGAGAAGCATTATGTTCATTGGAGCCGTGGCCAATGCAACGACATTTTTGTGTGCGACAGCCGCGTGGTCAACTTCTTACACGCTCTGCTAATGAATAATGCCTTATATATTGATTATTGATTCTCTATTCAACTAATATTTATCCGTCCGTACTGGATATGGAATGAAAATTCAAGTGAAACAATTCTGTACACATAATTTTTTCCAACGATCGGTACTGAGGAATTTGTATACTGACGATATCTTCAGGCCATAATTTACGAATTTAATTTATGGCGAGTATTGTATACGAAGTCAACGCGATGAACTCGAAACAATTTAGATTTTAGATACCACTCACAATAAATATTAGCTACCTACATAAATTATTTCCTGGAGGGTTTAAAAAGCAGTAGCCAAACTAAAAGATGACGCGGGCTTTCACAACAAATCCATCGAGCAACACCTGTTCATGCAGTATGTTCTCAATTTTGAGCTTCCTGTACATGAAATTTTGATGAACCTATCTATATATGACAAATCTCTTACCAGCAGTGCTTGTTGGACCTTTTAGCGCATTTTCTCATTTATTGAAAAATCCACTATAGTGCTCGTCATGTCCGTCTGTCTGTCCTTCTGTCTGTCTGACCGTCTGTCTGTCCGTGACTTCATGTTTTCGGCGATGAGAAAATTCGCTCTCTGTAACTCACTGCAGTGAGTGCTGAGTTATATTTTTTTCCATGCACCCTAGGCAGCTATTCGTCGTTCCATAAAAATGTACAACGCGCAATCATTATTTTCAAAGTTCGCTTTGGATGACCGGTAATGAAATGCTCATTGTTTGTTTTCCGAAAACAATCACTGGACTGAATTCAAATTATATATCGTAGGCAAATCTTTAGCCTATTGTAACTTAATCATTGTGCTTACTTGCTTAATATTTCGTCGCTGAATTCGCAGGTACTATATATCGACATGGATGCATTAAACCTGAGAATATCTCTACACTCAGCCAGCGAAAATTTCAATGCAGCTACTTCAAGATGCGCGAAATCAACTGAAGGAAGAACAGACTGTGCAGGAGGGTTTAGCTGATGAAGAAATTACGACTAGGAGCACTACAAAATAACGATATGTAGTGCGAATGACCAACGAATATCAGTAAGCGTTGCTAGAAATGCAAGACGCTAGAGAAGTACTGTAGGCGGCCAAAATCGCCAAGGAAGCGACGCTTCTCTGGATGCTGGCGACAAAGGAGAGGATGTCCAAGTCACGATTTAAGAGAAAAGAGTGAAATTTTTGGAGTTAAAGTTGACGTTTGCTACCGCAAACTACAAAATTGAATAGAAGTAACTAGATGCAATGAAAATATAGACCCAAGAACAATAACTGAGAAGTCATCAGTAGACACTTCGAAACCTGAAAAACGTAAATGATCTGCGGGTTGCTGTCCATAATGTGACTGAATTGGATTCACATATAATGTGAATGAATTCATAATGTGAATTAATTAATAAATTAAATTACTTCATTGAAACTGCACTTTTATCATTCAACGTCTGGTGAATGAATTTTCTGGTCATTAACCACTCGTGTTTAAACTTGCTTGATAATATATCAGCAAGACTGATTACCTGCTGGTAAGAGCGAAGTAAAGTTTATCTGTACCCAATTAATGTCTTTCTTTTATATATATGTATATATATTATAAATAAAGGTATATATATAAGGTCGATAATTCACCCATTAATTTCATAAGACGATAACAATTGACTACGATGAATATTTCAGAAGTGAATAAACGGTCCATTGTGTTCAAACAGTGCATAAATTCTCCACTAGAAGTGAAAGAAATCTTACATGTGGCATGTTCAAGGAAAATCTGGGCGAAAGTCTAAGAGTGTTTGACCAAGAAAATTTTTAAATGATCATGCAATGAACAGAAAGGAAAATACCTCTATATATGAACGTACCAAAAGAACCCGTTAGGTTCTATAGGTTTCATCGTCAGGAAAAACTTGAAGTGTACCGGTATACGATAAAACGGCTTTAAGTCACACATCACGTTGCATAAATTCTTGCATGCAAATACGTGTATTTTGACGTTATCCATCGCAAATATTCAATAGCTCCTCGAGCGAAGCGTACGATTTTTGTTACACGAGTTAGAGTTGAAGTGACGAGTGCTGGATGAAGTAACCAAATTAAAAGCTAGCGGCTAAATTAATGTATCAACATTAATATCCTAAAGTTCCTTTTAACAAAGTTCAAACGAAAATTATTTGTGAACTGCATGATATCCTGTGAAACGTTATCTTTTTTAAGCTGTGGGAATTCGCTTCATGTGAGCTTGTATCAGCAACAACCTTTCACTTGTTGCTAATTTTTCTTGCATGATCGCATTTTTTATTTGAATTTGAGAAAATTCATTACACTTTTTTTTAATTTGTAAACTCATTTGCTACTTGAGGCTCTAAAACGTCTTTGATAGCCAAGGAAATAATCGTTTTCATCAACGAAGTTAGTACGTAAATGTGCGAAATATCAATTCATGTCCTATATCATAATAAACATTAATCGACATGCATTCCTATCGTCCGCGCATCGAGGTACAGCCCCGTTCGCTTGCGTTGATTGAGCTGAAAATAAATATGGAGTACCTTGCTGAATGTGTCGCTAATACAGTGCAGAAAAACAGTCTAATCATCATACTGATGCTGATATCAGTATGATACGGTGCTGAATATATCAGTATAATAAAGTTTTGTATGCGTCAGGATAATACGGATCCGTATGGATAAGAATAATACGGTGCTGCATCTCAGTATAATACGATGCTGTATACATACATCAGTATTATACAGTACAGTACGGCCCATATTAATAAGTTGCTGTATACGTCAGTATAATACGGGACTTTATGAATCAGCATAAAAATTTGTTGCATGTATACGTATGGCATGGAGTTTTATATAAGTATTAGATGTATAAGTCAGTTTACTACGGAAAATGAATCTCTAGGGTTATATACTGTGTTTTTAGCGCATTTTCCCATTTATGGAAAAAATGCCCTATTGTGCTCGCCGTGTCCGTCCGTCTGTCTGTCCGTCCGTGACTTCACGTTTTCGTCGACGAGAAAATGAGCTCTCTGTCACCTACTGCTGTGAATACTGAGTTATATATTTTTTTTAATATTGAAGTTCGGTGGCAAGCTCTGATGTTCTTTTAGTTAGAAAAAAGTTACTGAATTTTTGTTTTGAAATTTGAAGCACAATTTTACTGATCAAGTAGTAATTTTGTTGTACGTATAGATGTTATCACAACTACCTATTTAATTATTCAACCGGTTCTTCCTGCAACATATCACTTGTTTGATGCTGCAGCTAGAGGGGTTTAGGTGATATGTAATCAAGGTTACTGGCCACACTGGAAGCTTGAAAGCAAAGCCTAAAACTTTCCGGAATACCAATTAGGCAATTAAGAAGTAAACAGTCCTTGACACGGATATGCGTGCCGGATCAGCGAGCTAGAAGACTCGTGTGTAAATATAAGCGATTAGAAGGCATTCCTTGTTATCCATAAATTACACACATTCTCGGTCCCTAGGTGGCTTTACGGTCATTATGCATACAAATTATTTATGATTTAAAAATCAACGGTGAGTTGCGCATTGCTAACATTAATAAATTCAATGATTCTGTTGCAAAATTATTCTCAGATAAAAGAAAATTAACTTGCGTGGCAACTCATTTACTTACAAGCAATTATTTGATGGACAGCTGGTGGCGTGAGATGGCGTCATTTCGATCACGTCGACGTTATTTGCGACTACAAAACAAAGGTCAAAAGCATTCAATTTTAGATCGTCACCGAGACCTCGATAAACGTGACGCTTATTAACCTGCAATCACTTCAAATATGCACAAAAGTGTTCACGTCTTAACCGCGGTCAGCCAACGAAAGCGAAAGTTTATTCGGTTTCATGGTTCGCTGAAACGCCAAGAATGAAGCCACTATGTGAGGTCGGTATTTACGCTAAATTAAGCAGGAATTATTGTGCTTCAAAGCACGTTTTCGCTTGCAATGTCTAGTCGATCAAGAGCGAATCCAATCATTCTTTCGTACGCACTAAAGATGATGAATTGTGGTGCTTTCTTTTCACGGTAATAAACCGTTAATGGTAACAAACCATTAACTATTCATGGACGTTTTGCTCACGTAGAGCGCATAGATTAAATTATCTAGTTAAGCAATGTACGGAGTTCTTCTCAGAGCAAATCTCAAGAAGCGTGAAGGCCACATCCGAGGAACTTCAACTCACCACCACCAAGTTCTGCATTTTTACTAGAGCTAAGATTACCTGGGAGATGAAAATGAAGCCGGGAAAGAGTAGAGAAATAGAAACAATGTAAACGTTCGTATATTGAGGAAGAATGACATTTTTTATTTTATTTTTCCAAAAATAATAATTTTCATTTATTTTACTGCACTATAGGAGCATAATTTTTCATCAGACAGTGGATAGTTTATAATTTACTTTACTCTATAAGAATTCAATGGCAAATAGGAGTTATTTACCCAGAAATAAGTGGCAGAAACTTGGTAAAAAATCCACGAAAATATACGTTAATATCAATTAAATGTTTTTAACTCCTGTATCTACAATTATCAGACTTGTAAGCATCATCTCGTTGACTCATGTTATTTGGCATATCTTGATAACCAAACAAAATATTGATGTAATGACGCGACAAGTGGATTCCTAACAACTATCCACACAATAAAAACAAGTCGGAAAATGAAAGTTTAAAGTCGCATTCCGGGTTTGGCTGAACCCGTAATTACGGCTGTGATGTTCAACTTCACACACGCACGCTGCCATTCCGGCTTATACCTCAAGTTCGCACATGTCCAAACTCTGAATGTTTAGACGTCGCAAAACTTCCGAGTCATTCCTGTGAAGGCCGGTCATGTCGGAAGGAAGGCAGGAATCCTCACGTGAAGGCTGGATCGAGAAAGCAGTGCATTGATTTTGACATTTGTGATGCCAGTTTGCTTATAGAGTAGTGCTGGAAATTGTTTGAACGATGATTGAGACCATGAACATGCGATTACATACCAATAACAAACCCTGGAGGTCAATCAAATAAAAAAGTTGATTATGAATAAGACAGTTCGTAGATTTTATTTATTCATTTTTATTATTTTTTTTAACGCCCAAGTTATTTCAACGACAGATGCCTGGTGGGCTTCAAAATACAGGAATAATTATCTCGCCAGTTTCTTAATAAACATATAAACTTGTTAAAAACGGTACGCGAAATTATATCAGTTTGTCTATCCAACTCAGATAGCCAATTTTGTCTCCCCAATTGAGGAACGTGCCTGTGGGGATGTAATGATCGAAATTGGACTCGTTCCGAGAATCTTCAGAAAGTTTTCGATTATTTTGCTTACACAAACAACTATTACAATAAATGTATAGATTCTAAGTAATTGTTATTGGCTGAACTTAGAAACTTTCTAGCTATCTCAGCATCCACTGCAACAAATTCTATTACATCTCATAGGAGTGCATAACGTCATTGCAGGTCATTCATTGTGTAACGCTTCACCTTTTCTTTTGAATCAAACCAAATATATATTCTTTGTTCGAGGTAGAAACCCATGCTCGGTGGGGACGTCCACGAGCGTGTTCAGCATATGTCAACGGATACATTTACCGTCATCAATGCTATTCGTACCTAATGGCCTGGTAAGTTGCGTTACCGTCTCTAGACAATGGGTTTACCCTTTGTCTACGCATACAGTAACCGCCGTCAATGCTGTTTATACCTAATGATATGTTAACGAGATTTGCCGTCAGTAGATCAAGGATTTACTCTTCGCCTGTTAATTACATTAACCGTTGTCAATGCTGTTCGTACCTAAAGGCCTGGTATCGAGAATTGCTTTAACTTTTTGCTTCTAGTGGTTAACTTTTTGTCTACGGATAGTCAGCTACATTAACCGTCGCCAATGTTATTCCTGCCAGATATCCAGAGTTATCGTCGTTATATAGACGAAAAGTTAAGCGTTGAACCGAGCAGACAAATAATGCGTTATTCAAGAACGCCGCAGCAGTTAATCATGCGACATTATTGTAACTCATGAGTCAATTTTGACATGTATGCGGCGATCAAGTCAGGGAGACAGCACTTCTAGACATTACCAATTGACATTGAGCTAAATTATTGCGGCTTCAGGTGGCCACAGATTAATGATTTATTGGCATATAAATTACTTAAATTTACGACTTTTCCAAATCATGGAAATCCGCCATTATATGTTGGTAATTCAGATGACTACGTGTGCGTCAGATGATAAATGAAGATTAAACAGATATTTCCAAATAATTTTTTATTGCTATTATATTCTCGTTATAATATTTTTACAATGTAACCGTAATCGAAACGTTTTTGATGGTCTTGGTACTTATGATGACGGTTGGAAATTGCCGTTGGTCAATATATACGTACTTATTTTGGTCGTTGTTGAAGTTTGTTAATTTATTAAATATGGCTGTCAACTCGCGATTACTTCAGCCGCTACGTCATTATCAGATATCAGATAGAAAATAAGTTTATGGAGATTTCTTGAAAATTATTTATTTATGATTCAAATGATAATGATTTATTTAATAAAGTTATTTATTCAGAGAAAAAAATTGTATCTTTCTTTCCCAAAAGTGTGTGGATATTCAAGTTATCTTAGTATTCATCGTGAATTCTAACAACAGTATTCGTGGCGTGACCCGTTTATTAATAAAATTAAATTTATCATATTATATATTAATATAATTGGATAATTGAAAATTGAACAAAAAGTCTCATCTCCCCCAAACACTTGAAAATTCACCCACAAAACTCCGTCAATTTCTATATATTGACGATTAATTTTGAACGACTGTGTTGAATTTGATTAGGGTGATGTAATTTGCTACGGCAATAGTGAACACGTCTTCAATTATTAGATATATATAACAGTGTTTTTCCGACCAACTGAACTCTCGATAGTCAGTCAACAATGAGTTAACTAGGTATATCGTTTTCAAAATCTTTAAGAAAAAATCGTATTTCAAAACCTGTAACAATCATTGAAATAGAATTTTTCGCTGTGGTTCACGTACGTCACTGAACTAAAAATACTTCGTACTTATATAAATTTGAAGCTGGTCAAGTAAAATAATATAATACGATCAAGTGTGGAGCAGTCGGGCACGAAGCAGTGAAAGTGCCGACAATGTCCACAGGAATCATTAAGATGGAAGGCAGGAGCTAAAGCTACATAAACATTAAAAAGAAGGTAATTACAAATCGGGCAACCTCATGGCCTTGCGAACGCCTTGCTCCGACTTGATGTATATTTATAGGGTGTGCATTTTGACAATGTCCTGATTCAATTCTCTTCTTACACATGCTTCTCGCTTGCCAAGAAGTCATTGTGTTGGCTAAGCTAGACGCACCTCGCCCATTATCAGGTAACGTATGGGTCGCTTTGTCCGAACAGTGACGCACTTTACGCATTTGCGCGAGCATAGAATGGACATAACACTGATGAGCTATTTTGCTTCAAAAGTGAATCATGATAACCCACACAAGCCCCATAATGTCCATCGCTATTTGGAGAAAGTACCGCACAGTTCTTTGCCTGGCAGCCCTTTAATCAATCATAAGCTTGATTGGTAACTCGTTAGCGTGCCATGTCTCTGCAAAATATCCTTGTTTTTAATGCCGTGAAAGTTAAGTTTCCGATACTTTGCTAGTATCGGAAGTATATATGGATAATTCCTCATGGATCATATTTATCCGCGTCCATCTTAGAACGAAATACCATACATAGCAGGAAATAATGGATTCGTCTTCAATTTCTTATATGTTATTTTATGTTATGTTATGTTTCTTCTTCAATTTCTTATATTCCCATACTACGTCGAAATTCTCAGATTGGTGTTTATTAATAAGCAGTCAAAGAAGACGTGTCATCTATTGCAGATAAATTATGTTGAGTGTATATTATATATATGCGAACAGTGATAAATATACTGTTGAAAACGATGACGGTGGCGACGGTGAACGCCAGTCTTCGCTTAATGGAGTCGCCGCTTGTATCTCAAGTTAGATCACACATGAAATGCCTTACTAAATGCAGTGATATTTCCAGCCCTGAAACTGGTTTTACATACTGGCCTCATCCACTTAGCAGTTTACCAAGGAGAAAATTCCTATTAAGAGCTTCATTTAGGACTAATTTAGCTTTATGACTTATATACCCAGAGACGCGATTGTCATACCAAGATTTATCTTAAAAGAATACCATCGTCTTAAAAAAAGAAGCGACGTTCTCCTCAGACCGCAAAGATTGAGGCAATAAACCACTAAGTATTTTCCAGTGTTTGGCCATTGCCCTGTTGAGGTGGAATGAAAGACAGGTCGACAGAGAAATAAACATCACGGGACGCTTGGATTTGCTACCATGAATGAAAAGGTACGGGCACTTCAAGGTAATTAAGGTTGGTACAACGATCAATGTTTGTACAACGATTGGCAAGGTACTGGCACTAACGGCCAATCAAATTACTATCGCTTTTAGAATATTTTTGAGGATGAATGAATAATCTAGATAATTCTAGACTCTCACAAATAAATTATTAGCTGAATGTGAATTATGAAAATTGTGAATGTCTTGAAATACTTACGTCATTGCGTCGCATGCTGCCATATTTCAAAGGAGTGCACGGGGCAGAAAAAAATATTTTCCAAGTAGTGTAGACTCGATAGAGAAAATAATGCTATTAGATGCCAATTAGCTCACGAAAGTTCAAATACAGCACCTAGAGTAACGGATCTATCAAGATTTAGCCTTAACATGGATATAAAAATAGTCACTTTCCATGACCAGATTTCATCCTGGAGACCTTCAAGAGACGACTGAACGTGCTCCTGGGCATAATCCCTGACCGACCACCGCCCCATGCACCGCTACCAGTGGCGAGAAGCAAGCAACAGCATCGTGCATCAGCTGGCCCAAATGAGGGCGGATGAGCGATAGTCAGAGGCGGTGATCCATCGTGGCCTGGGACTGCTACGTCCCAAACAAATACTAAGGATAGTAACCGACGACATTAAAACGACACGATTCTTTAGTCCAAAAATTGTGAACGTCTTTCAGGCCCGTCCATCATTCGCCATAAAAATTGTATTATTTGAAGCCAACTGGTGACATTAGGATTTTTCCTGCTTTCCCTTTCGTCTCACGGCAGGCGTCCATGGACTGGACCCCTGCAGTGATGTCACTGCAAACAAACTTTACCCTCTGCTCGACCTGAATTTATATTCGTAATCTTTTGAAGATTGGCCTAGTCAGAAGAATAAATGGGTCATGTAGTGACATTCTTTCTGCACAAACTCAGATACGTCAATTCTCTGGGCAAATTTGGGTCAGAATGAGCAAAACAAAGGCAAAAAGTGCATCGTCTTTTTGACAAAGCTTCACTTATTTCCCTGGGTACCGCCCGGCCATGTAGCTTCAATGTTAATAATGCAGTACGCAATCTGAAAAGGCATTCACCCGTTCAAATGACACGATATAACAGTTCATATTACTTAATAAAATTCATTATAGTTGAAGCGTTTGAATAAATAATTTCATTGCGTTTTTATCCTCGGAAATCAATTGCTTTCATAAAATTGCTTGATATTGTTAGAAATTTGCCAATGTATCCATGAACTACATGCAGCTAATTATACAAGGCTCCTGGGTCTGGAATTTATTTGCATGACTTTTATAGGAAAAATATTCTTATAAAGTGTATGCATTAAAGCCATTGCAACTTGAATGTTGCAACTCAGGGCATTGAATTTGATCAAAGCCCAATCTAGTGGGGGCCGCTGCATAATACAGTCGGAAAAATTAGTGAGATTTGTTCAAATATCGCTGCAACTTTTGCCTATATGTGGGTTCTCTTGACACAACTATACCTTGACCGTATCAGTGTTAAGTGTGGAAATTTGTGTCTTCGTTTTAATGATGTGACTCACTGATTTTTCTTAATGTAGCTTCACTACACGCACTAGAACCCAAGCGCTTGATTGAAGAGTACGGAAACCCACGTGCACGTGTACAATTAAACGTACAGCACGGCCTAGTTTCGATTAATGATAGAAAGTCATATAATTTTCCCTGACTTCCTTATCATCGTGAGGGTCTTCTGTTTCCCCATCATCGCTGGCCTTCCCCCGAGGTATCATTGGGTGGCAATGCAACGAACATGACGCGCGCGCACATTAAGATTTTCTTCCGCGTAGTAAAGTACCTCGTAGATATTGACCTAGACTTGTAAATAGCCTCACTATATAACAATAAAGCTGGAACTAACTCCTGTTTTTTAGCGCATTTTCTCATTTGTGGAAAAAGGCGCTATTGTGCTCGTCATGTCCGTCCGTGACTGTCTGTCTGTCCGTCCGTCCGTGACCTCACGTTTTCGTCGACGAGAAAAAGCGCTCCCTGTCACTCGCTGCAGTGAGTACTGTGTTATATTTTTTAAATTAGGGAGAGAAAGGATCCTTCTCTTATGTCGGAAAAATGAGAGGCTTTTTCCTGATGTTGAAGCAATTTCCGTCATTGTGTGGGTCATATATTGATCCAGTGTGGCAAATAACAATAGGATGTATCAAAGCAACATACATATACAATGTGTGTCACTATTTGGGCTATATATAAATGAACCATTTCATTTTTGCCCTGACTTGTGTTTTATATAAACAAGGGTGTACATCACGCAAAGAATGTGATACCCGCTTGTGCATCAAAATAATTACTTTGTAGCTCGTAAAAAAAGAATTTCCGGGGATAAATCTGTTTAAATATGATTGAGAAATAGATCCTTTTCGTCATTTCCTTATATTTTTTTCGAAAAAAATTTAGGTTCTGATTTTCATTAGCGTCTGCGCCTTTTGCTATCATTCTCGATTATGAGACTTTAAAATTAATTGCCTAACCTGCTTATCTTTGAAAACATGTAAGCGATAACCTTGAACTGCGAATTCAAGTCTCCATATATGGCATTATTCTCTCAGTGAGAGCAATGCACCACCTTCTAGTGTATTATAATTAATGCATGAGCGTGCAGTGTTCACCATCAAGCATTCAAATGCTTGAATACTCCATCCACATCCAGATTATACTGTGAAAAAGAAAGTCCTCTTGATTTGAGCAATCTAGTGATGATGTCATTACAAAGGAACTCGTAGTAGTATGGATTATAGCTACAGTGTTTAAAATGTTTAACCTAATTAATGCAATAGATTATGATAACTCAGTCCATAATGGATTATCCGGACGTGATTTATTAAACAAAGCGGTTACCATTCATTCATATTTGGTTCAAACTAGTTACATGTATGGTCAAATTAAATGGTGGTCTGATTAACCGAAGTTTCTGTATTGCAAAGAAGAGCGATGGTCCATTGACGGTATTGCGATGCAGTTTCCCGTGAAGCTGCGGAGAAGTAAAAGTGACTTTGCAAATAAGAGCCGCAGAAAGGGAAGCGACCTTCAGGTGGAAGGCTGGGAGAGGTTAGCAGACGGCAGGGAGCGGCCAGCTGACGGCAGGGAGCGGCCAGCAGACGGCAGGGAGCGGCCAGCAGGCGGCAGGGAGCGGCCAGCAGACAGCAGGGGGCGGCCAGCAGGCTGCAGGGAGCGGACAGCAGGGAGCGGCCAGCAGACAGCAGGGAGCGGCCAGCAGACAGCAGGGAGCGGCCAGCAGACGGCAGGGAGCGGCCAGCAGACGGCAGGGAGTGGCCAGCAGACAGCAGGGAGCAGCAGGGAGCGGCCAGCAGACAGCAGGGAGCGGCCAGCAGACAGCAGGGAGCGGCCAGCAGACGGCAGGGAGCGGCCAGCAGGCGGCCGGGAGCGGCCAGCAGACAGCAGGGAGCGGCCAGCAGACGGCAGGGAGCGGCCAGCAGGCGGCAGTGAGCGGCCAGCAGACAGCAGGGGGCGGCCAGCAGACAGCAGGGGGCGGCCAGCAGACTGCAGGGAGCGGCCAGCAGACAGCAGGGAGCGGCCAGCAGACGGCAGGGAGCGGCCAGCAGACAGCAGGGAGCGGCCAGCAGACGGCAGGGAGCGGCCAGCAGGCGATAGGGCTGCTCTAGACACAATCCTGCTTCATTGCTAGTGTGAGTCAGCTTTCTTAACAAAGAATTTCTCACAGGTTGTGATGAAACCGTTGTGGAGTTATTTTAGGATTGAGAAGAAAGTATCCGTTATGGTAGAACAAAGAACTTGGAAGCTAGACGGTGAATACTGAAAATTTACTTCGCGCTCTTATTTGATAAACGCGAAACCCGTAGGTTTCCGCATTAAATATCATAATGCCGAGGAACGAACTAGACGTAAGGTCAATGCATGAGAAGTTTCGTCAATGAAAGCTCTATCTGAAGTATCGCTTCTTACACTTCATTTAATTGTATTTACTTCACAGCAATATTTCCGTCGAGTCAAAAGTCAAGTCAAAGAGACGAAGTACTTTTATTACGTCATTTATTTGATAAACCGAAAACTCGCAAGGTTTTTGTTCTCTTTTAACCTTATTAAATCGGTTAAGTGATAGCAACCCTGCTCTATTTCTTCTTTTCTATTTACCCGTCACCTCAACGCGTTGGGAAGATGGATGGAAGATTGCTGCAATTATGCAACGTTGAAATGATGGTGCGAAGGTTTCTTTCTTAATCAGATTTTTTCTGTAGCGAGAAACATAAAGAGTAGATACTCGTTTAAGGATATAATTTTTGTTGAAATATTTTGCATGATGTACAATGATGACAAAGTTGAAATGTCTTTTATCTATTAATTTATTTTGGCAACATTATAAAGTCACGGGCTACATAAATAATGTGTTTCTTCGTCTTAGTTTATTCGACCATTCGTATTTAATTAAGAGGCGTTAACGTAATTAACGAAGTCCTTCGTAAGATATAGCAACGAATCATGATAACAACAAAATTTAAAACCTAATATTTTAATGATTATGCGCAAAATGTTTATTTTTTGCGGCTTTTTTTTCTAAGCGTGTAAAAATGGTATATCTCTGATCATTTGCGATGTGCAATCTTTCAATAACGTGTTTGGTTATCAACCTAGCAATAACCGAATTTAAACCTGAATATTTGAATGATTATTCGCTACATGTTCATGTTTTGCTACTTTCTGCCAAATACTCGTGTAATTTTGTTATATACTTGGCATAATTAACGTATTCTCTTTCACTTTCAACGACATCGTCTCCTGTAACACTTCGGGGTCAGAAAATTGTTATAAGAGCATGAATAGCTTCATTTGCAAGTTAATTTGAAAGTTACTGCGTTTACGTATGGTTAATTAATGTATAATGTGTGATGATAAAATCCGTTCACTATTGTTTAGCTGAAGCGAGCGGTCTTGTTGGAAAAGCTGAATTCATTAAATTTGCAATCCAATGTTTATACTTGATTTTTGGGTTAAACTTTTGCATGTTACTTTTGCGTAGTATTTTACTACATCTCGTTCATTTTTAATCCCCTTATACAAACATTTTCATAAAAAATAGCGGCTTATCACAAGAATCATGTTATTCTGCTTGCATTTTAAACACTCACACAACTATCATAATTTCGAGTGGCTGAACTGAAATTAGCCACACCCATGCAGTCTGTGGTCTTCAGAAACTGAAATCAAAAACAGCAGTTTTCCATAGAAGGTAATTACTATCTTAATTAATGTAGCTCTACAACAAAAATGCTCCATTTCAATCTACGTGCGTACAGTATGGATAGCATATAATGCCTTGTCATGATGTGATGCACCTAAAAGCAGCCCTGGCCTTAAATAAAGAAATTATTATATTTTTCTTGAAGGTTATTTCAAGACGATACTGCGTGATTGATGGACATGTCTTATGAAACTTTCGATTCGTTTTTACGAAGGCTAACTCCTTCAGAATTGAAGATCACGAGTGATAGGTGAATAGAATTTACCTCTCGTTTCAAAACTGGTTGCTTTGGCCTAACACGGACAAATAAAAATAAAATGTATAAAAAAAATTTTAAAGACCACGTTTTTCATGTGGACTCAAAAGTAGAAAATAATTTTTCGGCAGCTACTGATCTCTGTTTGCTTTCATTCTCTTGGTCTTTTGTATTTCAGTTAAAATATTTTACATCTAAAACGAAAAACGTGGGGCGCATCTTCATTTAGGCTTGCCTTAAATTAGAGTTTATACGCCTGGAAACGTGCAACAAATTATTGATTATTGTATTGTTATCGGGAGCTGAGCTTCCCTAAAAGTTTCAGAGCGCTAGCTAATGGGAAAGTTGGTGAAATATCGATTGCAAGATTTGATCATCACAGACACGAAAGCGAGCTAAGAAAAACGTGGTAAAATACGATTTGCGAATGTACGGGCGCTCACAAAAAAAAATCGGAAACGGCCGTTTTGGTTTTTCGTTCGAAGCAGGTTTCGAAAACAGCACCTCTGGAACTTGTTTCTGAACCAATTCTCCTCTAAAGCTTGCGTATGTAGAATACAACAATTATGAGCTATTTTTACCGCATTGTAGCAATTGGATTAAGAAGAATTCGTTTATTGAATGATTTAAAAATTCCAACTTGCAATATGGATACTAGGTCCATTATATGGTGGTATAAGAGTTAATGAAATAGAGATTCTCAAATCATCTGCGATCGTCAATTATTGAACGCACCTTGAGATCGAACGCAATAGCTTCATGCCAAGTATTTCATATATCAGCTATTGTCTTCATGAATACGAGGTCGCAGGGCAGCTTCAGATCTCAACTTACGATTGGCACGCGAAAAAATCCCGAGCTATATTACAGAGATAACAATAACATAACATAGTGATCTCGGCGCTGAAGTGTAGGCCTGATGTGGCCTGTCGCCGAATCTTGAACTTTTCGTGACTTGTTCACAGAAGATCTAAGATCGTGTCATTTGACCGGATCTTTTCATGACTGACGATAGTTTGAAATAGCTACTAGACTTCCGCCGGGTTCGATATGGTGCTAGGCATTTCAAGTCTGAATAAATATTTTTTCATAGCTTTATCTGGTACCTTATTAGCAAAAGATATACATCAAGACACGTCAGATTGTGATGAGATAGTGAGTGATGTATCAGGGTATGTAATATAATAGATAAGGAGCAATATACCAAGATTTACCTGATTATGAAGAGATAGTGAGCGAAGTACGTAAGATTGTGTATTGATAGAATGCGATAAATCAAGACACGTCAGATTGTGATGAAATGGTACATGAGTGGTGTATCAGGGCACGTAAGATAATGAATACATAGATAAGAGCGTTATATCAAGACACGCCTGATTATGAAGAGATTTGGATTGATTCAACATGAGACTTGCTCTAGACAATTTAGCAAAGCGACTGAAGCATATCGTAAGATTTTTATTTATAATTTCATGTGTTTTAAAATGTTCTAACCTGGTTCGGTTTTCTTTTCATTATACGAATTTCCGATTGTCTCAGTCGGAATAGACAGTATCATTCAACTTGTTCATTGACAAACATCGGAACGAACAAAATGAAAAGCTCATTCTATCTTTATTCAAGTTATTCTGAGTTTTTTAAAACGTCAACAATTCCTGTAATAACTTTTGAAATTTCTTCGGAGAATTTCCATAAGTTTATCATTTGGATACAGAAAATATCGAAGCCTTCAGCCTCGCTTCTACTGAAGTTCTCAAGTGACGCTATTTACAGCTTTCTTAGCTGCATTGCCGGAGAACTGAAGGACGGAAAACTTGGTGCTCATCAAGTCAATTCATTTCTGAGCTGATCATAGTTAATTATAATGATTATAAGAAATTTTATAATTTAATTCTCTTTTATCGTCTGCAAAGATTATCTTATAAGGGAATTCAAAAGGAAAACTCCAAAAATATGTAATCTTAAACCGTTGATGGATTCTTCTACGTGAACAAGGGTAAAAGATAATAAGCTCGTGGAAGGCCAGCGAATATTATTGTCTAATCAATCAATTGAACTCAGTTACCTTGTCAAGCTGTAAGCTGACATCATTTCCTCCTGCATTGCTTCAGCTGAGGTCATGATCATCTATTTCTCAAAGCTTCAATGCCGCGTAACGCGTTAATTTCTTGTCTGGAACGACAGATTCTCATCAAGTGGCGGTGTCGGGCAGTTTGCTCGTGGTTCCCTAGTTTGTCAAATAAGATCTAAAAACTGGAACGAAGTTATTATTTCTTAGAATAGAGTTATTTATTTATTGTCATTTCAACTTAGTTATATAAAGTATCATAGACGTCCTTAAAAACTCTATTAATCACATATTCTAATTAGAATCATTTATCCTGCGTGGAGACCTCTGGCAACTGCGTGCGGTTGGCCACGAAGAGGCAACTCGCCGCCTTATAAGGCGCCACATTTCCAGTGAGCTCCTCATTCTCTCCCCTGCAGCGTTCAAAGACACATACGCCCCGCAAGGTACGCGTGGACAGCCCTGTCAGGATAAGCCTAACTTGTCGCTCTCAGAAGCAAATAACGGATGAGTTATTCTTGATTGCAGGGCCCATTCTTCAGTGTTGCTTATTATAGAAATATTAAGAATTCACTTAGTCTTATATTTTTATACTATTTAGCATCAAGCATTGACAGAAATTCACTATAGAAGAACTATGAAATATCATGAATCCGAAAGAATAGCAAATTCAAAAAGTTTCTGATACCGTCATATCTATTCTTCCTTGCCAAATGAAAAAATCATCGATTTTAGCGTAAATGTAAAAAGTTTCTCGATAAATCTTATTGCTTTGTTAAATTATACAATCATACGGGAGTTAGGGTAGAAGTTTAAACTTCATTTAAAGACAATTCTGATTAGAATGATACACTTGTCGAAAATAAAACTATTAGTTTTGGCGTTTATTCACATTTTGTAGTACAAAATTAATTATTTCTAATGTGTACGCTCAACATTAGTCAATGTGGGATTCAGAATCCGTGAGTATACGTTCACCATCAATTGGATTCTTCGAATCATGAAATTTTTCTGTCATAGCAACGATGCCAAGTGGAAAAAAAATCGATCCTACTGAAAAAAATCAGTCCGACTGAAGTTCTCTATGCTAACTCCATTCTTATTCTGCTCGGTAATTTTATAGCCAAAAAATTTCTTTGCTCGTAAGACTTATTAATTTTGAACATGTTTTATTTTTACTGAGTTTATTGAAGGGTACCTTATGAATAAGTGCGATTGAGCAGTCAAGTGTACAAATAAGAAATCGGCATCGATAAAGAGGTAGATCGAAAAATCATACTTTTCAGAACTCGGTGAGACCTCAAAATTTGTATCTTCAATTTACAACCGATGAGCAGATAAAAAATTCTTGATTTATATTGTGCCTCGAAAGTTAATTTTTCTTTCAATGGAATGTCCTTTCTTTCAAAACGTTCCATAAAATGTCAATAACATAAAAAATTCATAGTCTCATAGAAAAATTAACAATCGAAGTTCCTGACGCATCCAAAGTATGATTAACTAATCAATAAATGGGAAGTTAATTATATGTGCAAATGTGGTCAACTACAATTTAAACAGGCAGTCATTTATATTTTCCGAGTTTGAATAACTATGTCAATTAACAATTCCATTAAATCTACGATTGATTAACTAACCAATAAACAGGTAATTCATTGTCAAATGTAATTAATTATCTATGGAATAAATCGCCAGTTAATTACTTTCTACCCTCAGATGATGACTCTTACCCTCTTCGCGGCTCTGGTAGCCCTCGCGTCCGGGAGCGCTACCCCCCAGCGCTACGGTCCCCCTCCCGCTCCCGCGTACGGCCCCCCTCAGGTCCCCCCGCCCCCGTGTATGGTCCCCCTGCACCAGTCTACGATGCACCTGAACCATGTTATCCTAAGACTGTCTTCAAAACGCACTACCAAACGCAAATCCAACAGGTAAGATAAAATTTATTTTATCTCATACTCATACGAGATACTCATACCTAGAATTGAACCAAAAGATAGTTTCTTTGCTAACATCGAATCACACTTTGTTTTCGAAAGTTTGCATTAACTATTATCGAACGCAATTTTGTGGATAAATAAAAAATTATTTCACGACAATTCAAGTTCAATCTAAATTCACTGATGAATGTCTCACTTTAATTTAATTTGTCCATAATGTATTGCATTGCACATATGTGTAAATTTTATTATTTATCGGATACAATGTATGCTGTATGCAATCGGGAAGCGTCGAAGCGGTTCTATAATTGTAGATAGCAAAGTCTCCCCTTTAGAGGAAAAAATTTATATCACGTTTTCTTTCAACATAGAAAATTATCCTGCAGGGATAGTTGAATAAGAGCATGAAATACTGACAACGAAATTATCTAACGGCTCAATTAAAAATTTTCTGTCAGACTTTCTGTTACTTTGAAGTTAAAATGAACGAATTCGCTTATCCAATAAAAAAATATGAATTCTTTAAATTAGCGATCCTCAATGAGGCAGTCCTGGGTATTGAAAATTACAAACTTATTACAGTGCTTTTTTATTTTATGGTGATTGAATATCTCTTTTGGCACAATGAAATACAGTACAGAGTAAATTTTCATATTGATAATGTGAATGAGCGTAATTTTCATGCGGAAATGAATGCCATAAATCGCTTTTAATTAAAATTCGCATACAAATTTGCAATCTCATGGCAATTAAGATTCAAGTTAGCCAAATGTTTGGCTATAATCAGATGAATTAAACATTGTTCTAAAAAAATGTTCGTTAACAGCCGCGTTGTCTTACTGTAAATATTCCATTTCAATTTACACTCGGTTGATGAGTGAAGGTAGTTGGCATATTAGAATAATTAGCTAAATAATGACACGGGCACCATGAAGGTCTATTAATATTAGTGAGAACCGTATTTTTTTAATATTGCACAGAAATGTGAAACAACATTTAGAATAATTACCGATACCGATAGTTTATCGATATGGTGCGCATTTTTATATTTACACTATGTGTTCATGTTGTCCCAAACCATAATATACAATTTATGAATACGGTATTGAATTCTTGCTATGATAACTAAAGAGATGTAACACAAACATGATTTTATTTATGTTTGAATTTTAACTATGTATCTTATTGTAACTCACGTTCTAATTTCTCTTACCCAGGTTCCTGTTTACTCAACGGTGTTCAAGCCAGAGTACATACCTACCACCTTCTACCAAACTCAGTACCAGACTATCTACAGTACCCAAGTAGTACCAGAATACGTACCTCAATACGTGACTGAAACCCAGTACGTTGACAGATATGTCACCCAGACCCAGTATGACACCCAGTACATCACCGAGACCCAGTACCAGGCCCAGTATGTAACACAAACCCAGTACGCTACAGAGTACATCACCCAGTTCAAGCCCCAGTATGTAACGGAAACCCAGTACCAGCCTGTGTACTCTACTGTAGTCCAGCCCCAGATTGTGTACAAAACAAAGTATGTTGACAAGCCTGCGTACCCCTCCAACTCCTACGGACCTCCTCGTGGAGGTTTCTACTAATGCATCACGCATTAGTAATACGCATAATACGCATATCAGCCTCGCATACTTCATCCGTATGCACGGAATGCAACCAGTGCCTTCATAACAAATTTCTTCATACGGACCTCTTCCTGAACCTTGTAATTAATGCTCACAAGTTTCCTCTCTTTTGCACCGTATTTTTAATACCAAAATGCGACCTCTCTTCATACGGAACATTTAGTAAAAAAATCCCGCATTCCAAGTTATATCATACGGACCTCTCTTTGGACCCTGTTATAATGTCCACATGCCCGTGTTATAATGGACCGTGTAGTATTAATATTTACAAACACAATCGAACGATTTTTTTAACATATTAACGTTAAATCGACTAAGGGTTTCGTGCCCGAATATATCATGACGAGACCGACATGCGAGAAAACATTGACAATATAAAATAATTGGCTGCATTTTCTCTGCAAGCTAAAAAAATAGATTTAAACGAAATTGAACGACGATTAAAGAAATATAGAATAATACTTTTATGTCAAATTTTGCCTAGAATAATGCTTTTGCATTTATATGTGACAATCAAAGACGATAATTATAGAATTTGGTAGTAACTTTCTTGTTATACAATTTTCTTAATCCACAAATTGAACGTTGATAAATAATTCCAGTCTGTTTCTGCGGCATCATGTTAATAAGATATTATTTATCTAGATTCTTCAATAGATACAATAATATCGTGGATTACCCTATAAAATAGATATCTAATATTTATTAAACGTCGATTTTTAATCTGCTTTACTCCTGGTTTTAATTCATCCCTCTTTGTTCAGAAATATCAATCTTGATGATTTTTTGCTTGTATATACAGAAGAAAAGAGTGTTGCGTCCTGTGTAATTATAACATACAGAAATCTTTCGGAAAATAGTTTCCAAATCAGATTAGAAACCTTTAGCCACCACGAAACGTGAAAACAATTATCACAAAAACGTGGCAAGAGACTTTGGAAGCGTGACAACCGAATAAATTTCTGATCAAGAAATTCATTAATTACTTATTAAACCTGCTCTGGTCAAAAGCACACCCTGCATGCCTTGCTCTGGTCAAGAACACATGCTGCTCTGACCAAGAACACACGCTGCTCTGATCAAGAACACACGCTGCTCTGATCAAGAACACACGCTGCTCTGATCAAGAACACACGCTGCTCTGATCAAGAACACACGCTGCTCTGATCAAGAACACAGGCTGCTCTAGTCAAGAACACACGCTGTTCTGATCAAGAACACACGCTGCTCTAGTCAAGAACATACGCTGCTCTGATCAAGAACACACGCTGCTCTGAGTGGAAGCAAAAGTTAGACATTTACCTCTCGAGTGAACTTCGCTGTGGAACGAAGTGATTTCGCTGTGGAACGACATTACGTCAATATGAAGAGTCATACTAAACGAGAGACAATATAAAATGAGGGACTATCTGTGACACGCAACCAGTTGACAGCTGAAACAAAATCAGTGAGAATTTGCCCCCAGAAATCGCTGATAGCTGCATGCGCGAATTACTTGCGAAAAAAGGAGCCACGTTTGTACCTATAACTGTCAACATCGCATACATATCATCCATCGCATCGCATGTCGATTAATTACAGACGAAAATTAAAATTGTTATTTGAGAGTTGATAAATGCATAAATTCTTATCATTTTCCATAATATTGTTATGGTACATCTGGGTTAGTCCCGGAATTGCTCCGGGTTTTATATTTTCGATCAGTGTAACTGCAGTGTGTTTCGCGAGTTTTATTGACATGATTCATGCAGTTATTAGAGTGCCTTAGGCTTACGAAAGCCTATTAATATATGAAGAGTTCCGTTTAGTACATTCTGGTTGACGAATTGCCGCAGGATATATTTTTAAATGGCGGGTAAGGCTTTAATGTTATAGGTTGAAATTTCCGCTTCGGTTTCCGTTTTATACGATTACTGTTTTGATAGATAATAAAGAATAGTGAAGTTATAGTACCATAATCATATTAGATATGAACTAACCATAGTCATTGTTTGGATTTTCATTCAGTGAATAGATGTTTTCTTCTGGTTAGCGTAGAAACACCCCCCACCCTCCGATAGATTTTGGTTTCGTATAGCGATGCTTAGCCACGGTTGAAATTCTTACTCATTTATTCGTTGGTTAATCCAGGTGAATGTGGGCATCTGACATATTTATTTATCCTTTATTCATTTAATTCGCCGAAAAGACTCGAATGAGGAAAAACCATCATTGACTGTGAGGTTATTTGTCCTAAATAACCCTTAATGGACGATGAGGCGCTTGACACTCCTGAAGCCAAAAGCAAGTTCGGGTTGAGGGGAATAATACATTCAATTAGAAATAGGAAGCACTAGGGCATAGTTAGAGACATTCTCCTACAAAGAGTGCTGAGCTTCAGCTGCAGAATTGAATTGATTTACATCGATACGGCCGATACCTGAAGACGCCGTTATCTTTCACAAGCCGATATAGGAACTCGTCGAAGGTGCAGAGCGAGCGCTAATGAATACTTGAATTGGTTTCAGTTCGTAGTACAGTCGAAAATTTTTATCTTTGTTCCTAGTTTTGTCTTGCAATAGAATTTACGGTGGTATTGAAATTGTCCAAGTTGATAATGTTTTCCATGTTCGCGCTAATTTTAGTTAGTTTCTTTTTCCACTACAGCGTCAGGATAGTCGGTAAGTGTCGGGAGCTCACCCAAAGCGCTCTGACAAATTCCATACCGAAAAATTCCTCTCAAAAACGTCCGTAAATCTATTCATGATCCTCTATTGATTCATTCTAGCATGCTATGAAGCTAAGTGTGGTACGGCCCTGAATTCAGCGATAAGAATCTAGCTTACTTAGCCGATCTTCCTCAATCTTAGCTTGTGCGATTAATTTTCGCGTAGGTACCATTATCCTATGATATCATTGTACAATTTCCAGATATAATAGACTGCTAATTAGAAATGCTGATTTGCCTGTTTGTTTGACAGCGTTTTTTAGAGCTGTGAAATTAATCTTGTCTCTGCAGATTCCTCGGACGAGGACATGGCAGATCTCACGCTTTATGACACGAGTGGAACGCCCTTACCCGAGCCACCTGGACTCTCTGGGATTTCCCGACCCATGCCACCTGGCCCCTTTTGGAATTTTCTACCCTCGTCGTCTAGCCCCTCTTGTGATTTTCAACCCGTGCCACATTGCCCTTCTGGTGCTTTCCAACCCGTGCAATCTGGCACAGCTTGGGATTTCCTACCCGTGCAACCTGGCCTCTCTTGGGATTTTCAAGCCGTGCCACATGGCCCTTCTGGTGCTTTCCGACCCGTGCAACCTGGCCCATCTTGGGATTCCCTACCCGTGCAACCTGGCCCCTCTTGGAATTTTCAACCCGTGCCACATGGCCCTTCCGGGGCTGTCCGACCTGTGCAACCTGGCCTCTCATGGGATTTTTATCCCGTGCAAGATTGCCCATCTACGAATATCCTACCCACGCCATATAGCCCTTCTTGGAATTTTCAACCCGTGCAACCTGGGCCCCCTGGGGTTTTCCGACCTATGCAACCAGGCCCCTGTGGGGCTTTCCGACCCGTGCAACCTGGCCCCTCAGAGGCGTTACGACACGTGCAACCTAGCCCTTCTGGGGCTTTTGCGACCGTACAGCCTAGCCCGTCTAGGGCTTTAGCACCCGTACAACCTAGTCCTTCTAGGGTATTCACACCCGTGCAACCTGGCCCCTCTGAAGCTTTGGAACCCGTGCAATCTGGCTCCTCTGGGGTTTTCCTACCCGTGAAATCTGACTTCTCTGGAGCATCCCTACCAGTACAGCCTGGCCTTTCTGGGGCTTTCCGACCCGTGGAACCTGATCCCTCTGGGGCATCCCAACCAGCGCCACCTGGCCCTTCTGGGGCTTTTCGACCCGTGGAACCTGATTCCTCTGGAGCATCCCAACCAGTGCAGCCTGGCCCTTCTGGGGCTTTTCGACCCGTGGAACCTGATCCCTCTGGAACATCCCAACCAGCGCCGCCTGGCCCTTCAGGGGCTTTTCGACCCGTGGAACATGACCTTTCTGGAGCATCCCAACCAGTGCAGCCTGGCCCCTCTGGGGCTTTCCAACCCGTGCAACGTAGCCCCTATGGTAACGTCCCATCGTCAACGATTGCCTCTAGCAAGACGTCAACCGGCACGCGACCAAAGTCTACCGGCACGCGACCAAAGGACGCGGCACGCGTTCTTGGATCCCAAAGCTCGGCCGCTGAAAATAGCCAAAACTTGGGCGCATGTTCCAGCTTGACTGACGATAAAGGACAGAAGAACTCAACCACGACCGAAAACACGTTCACGTATGGACCGTCAACAAGCCACCGTCAGAGGTGGAAAACCTACTCGTTACAGGTTCCCAAGACTGATGAGACAAAAACTAATCGCAAAAGGGCTGCTCCGGATTCTGACAACTTAAATCAAAACGAAACTTTCACTTTATCCCATCCATCTTGTGTTTTACCCGTGTCCACTTCTCGTTCTACCGCCAGCACTTCTCGCGCAGCCAGACCCAGCAGAACTTGTCGTGCAGCCCAACCCAATGGCACCCATAACCCCCAGTCCCAGGAGCTCTCCCCCACAGAGACCCAGTCGCAACCCCTAGTCACTCCCCACCCTCATTCCCTAAAGGCACTTGAAGCTCTCAAGTGGCACATCGACAGGGTGAGTGTTACTAACAGTAGAATTAATGGACATTAAGTGCGTTAAATGTACGAAGTATTAAATTAAGTAAAATTCAAATAATTGTTATCGTCCCAACTGCCTTTTTAAAGATATTGGTATAAAAACTAATTATGATTAAATTATTTAGGAATAATTTGTTTGCCCTGAGTTGATGCTAACCAGTACTTCTTATATCCTCATAACAGATAACATGAGTTCAGGCAACGCTAAACTCTTGTACGCTGTAATGTTGTTACCAATGCCCGTACGAAAGCCGTACCATGTCTTTTGGAATGTGCTCTACAAACCCGTTGTTAAGTCCTTAACAAACAAATTACCATGTCACTTACCGTCATCGGAAAAATACAACATTACATCACTCGATCATCACTAAACCATGATCGTGATCATCACTAAACCATGATTCCCAACCTCATCGTCACCGATTGTCGATTCAGTCAGGTGTTCCGTCTGCTGGTCTCGGCACCACCCCCTCTCTCACCAACATAGCTAGGTACCAACTCGGCGGGGTCGCGTCTTTATTGGCATTAGGGCAGTCCTTCAGTAGTTCTCATTGCAATGGTGGTAAGCTGTCTTGGACTTGGAGTATCCAATCTGTATGGAGAAACGAGATGCAAGGATCTTTGTTAATTAGTAATAAAGGCTACTTTTTAGTGAAGACGTTGGCTTATAGGACTTTTTGCCATGATATTAGTACCTAACTAATGAAACTTTTTAGTAAAGACGTTAGTTTGTTATAATTTTTGCCAGTAATATTGTTCGTTAGATTGAATTTTGCAGCAGCAACTTTATTTTAGTGTGTATGGTCAAAAAATACACTCCATTAGAGAAGCTAAAATTTTTTTCCCTTCCTTAATGTCGAGCCCCAGTTCAGCGCGTATATAATGAAAGCAACATTTATTTGAAATGAAGAGTCTTCGCATTATGATGTCTTACCTTACTATAACAGGACAAGAACAACTTTATTTTATCAAAGAATTTATCTGCAAAATGTTTCAAACATTCTTCGGTGTAAGATTTCTCAGAAATGTCAAAATAACTTTGGTAGCAAGGTCAAAACTAATAAAGGGCTTCGCCGGCAGTATGCGAATTGTTTATTAGTAAAGTACTCGTTAAATACTTTTCAACACAGTTCAATATCAATTTAGTACGTAATATCAATAGTGAATCCAACACTTACAATTCTGTACATTTGTCACAATGCTATTCGAAATCTCAATAGAAAAAAAATCCCAACGAAGATTGCGTTTTAATACCCGAATAAAAATCTTTGCGCGAAATTAAAAATCAGATAAGTGAAATTATAATATTTAATTCGTAATTACTGAGAAGGGACAAAAAATTCCAATAAATCTTTCTTTCTTATTTTTTGGAAGAACACAATATTTTCGTGGCAACAGTAGAATAATCTATTGTCATGGCGGTACGTTTCAAATTTAACCTCCTACAATCTTTATTAAACGCTTTATTGCTTTGGTATAAAAATGACACCAAAATTCATTTAATGCCACCGTACGTAAAACAGTAAATCATGCTACATTACGTTCAAAGAAATAAAAATTTTCATTATTGAGCAAACTCTTTAAAATTTCTCGTTTTCATAAATAGATGCACTATAACCACTAACCAATAGAAGATTAATTTAATTAAGACGAATTTTTTGCGTACTGTTTCTAGTTTGGCTTTACGATTCAGTGAATGTGATCCCCAAGGCGAGGTTGCAGCATGGCTGAAGAAAAGTCTTGAGTTATACCGAATATATCTCGATGCATTGAAGATTTTTCAACAAATTAAAATATTGATCTTTTAAGAGGAATCATCGTGAGTTATTTTACGTTCTGATGAAAAATTTGAGGAACTATACATTCGCCCTCAATATATTAAAATTATAGTGAACATGTTCCATGTGGGACAAGATACGACTTTTTGCCGGCAATTCGGTCAACATTTTTCTGCTTAGCCTATATAGAGTGGCCTATAAATGTCACCATGAGCGAAGGTTGATCTGAAGAGAGTCTACTAAAAATCAAGTAAGTCTACTCCGCACTTATAGTGCGGAGAAATTGCTGGTATATAATTCTCAACTACACTGTGGTGGAATGTCACAAATTATTTAGAAACATTAAGCAGATTGTAGTAATAATGTTGAAGAAATTGAAGAACAATTCTTCAAATATAACTTGAGTATCCACAATTAAAACAAGATGACGAAAAGCTGGCTATAAGATGTCGATATGATGGCGATAACTTGAGTTTTGAATTGGAATCTCAATAAGCCTCTGTGCCAAAAAGCTGACGTCATCAATTTAGATTACCAAAGACCTGGAGAGCAACTTTCTATTATTTCTAGAGCGAAAATCAGACGTGTTGAAAAGAGATCGCTCCTTTCTGAACAAAGATATAGAGGAGGAAATTCGTGAAGCGGCGAGTAATCAAGTGCACGAGGAACCAAATGTTTGTCCCCTAGAGTCGTCAATAAACGTACAAATGAAACATAATAATGACGGATGTACGATTGTAATTTCGCGCAAAATTTTTAACTTGTATAGCAATAACGCAAATGTATTACCACGAGAATTACGTGACACGCCACAAAAGGCAAAATAGAACTAAAATTTCAGCAGGATAATTCAACACTGCACAGTGAATACATTCAGTGCCATTACTATACTCTAGAGATGAAACTTATACATAACTAACTACTTAGTTACAAACAGTTTTTAAGCCTAAAAATTTGAAAGCAGGTCTAGAAGGCTGCTCAAAAGCGGTGGGTTCTACAAATTTGATTAGATTTGATTAGAATCAACGTTCCCCGGTGTCGCTGCAAGTGCCCCAAAAACTCGCCCCGGTGTCGAATTTCAATTACATCATAAGGGAAAAATTCTCTCGGAATCGGCTTTTTGCGACCTCTATATGGCAAAGCACGGCTAATACTCATAAGTTGAGGCATCCAAAGCAGCGGTGCTTCTTCCGGTATGGAGATCCACTGCACTTGTAAACGTTTCGACAAGAGTACTGATTACAGCCCTTTATGCGTGCTGTTATAGTAGACTATATCAAGTTATTATTATATTATTTAAGTTATTTCAAGTTTGGTGGGTTAAGATTAGAAAAATTTTAAATATTTTAAAATTTTTAAGTTCTGAAATCCTCAGTCTGGCGAGTGAAGATTAAAAAAATAGTAATATCATTTCCCAAAATATTTTTTGACTTTTATATTGATTTATTACCATTCATTGCACAAAATCGATGACAATTGCATCGAAAGTATATTAATAAGGAAATCTTAATCGTGTATCACCTCTTACAAGATCTGAAAAGGGAACGTAGAGTAAAAAATGGCGTTGCCATTTTCTTGCCAGTCGTAACGAGATAAAGGAAAGAAGAAAGTAAAGTGAAAGATCATTAAAACTACGGGATTTCGATTGCATTCGACTGACTTTCAGAGTGGAAGGTTTACTGAAAAGCCTGGAGGCTCGAAGCTCATCTGTATCGTCAACCGGCCTTTCACTGCTCATGGAAAAAGGGGTAAAAATCGCGCCAATAATATTGCAGAGAAGAGCTGACGCCCCTGGCAGCGTAAACGCTATACGGCTGATGCTCCACTGCCACCGTAACTCTCTCTGCAAGATCAAAGTTTTACAAGTTTAATTGTACCATTAACGCCAAAGCAAACATGATTTCGTTTGTAACTGATTTTCCATCTGTGATATGAGTGATTTAAGTATTTATATTGAAGGTTTGTTGACCTTTATTTTCTATTTCCAAAGGGATACATGTACTGGCTGGAGGTGTGTGGCAGCTGCAGTACCACGTGCTACAGAAAAAGGGCGTTAGGATGACCAGTTCCTGATTTAAGTACAATGCACGGGGCACCCGCCAGCACTTGATGGCTGGCAGACTGCGACAGAGCTTTACACCAAGGTAGGGGGGATCTTGCGAGCGACTCAACATTGAGTGAACCTCGACTAAAGTGTTTGTGGTCCGATGTTTTTAATTTTGAAAGAGTGAGGCTACTTCAATTTCGAAATACTTTACGACTGACGAAGTTGTGAAGAATACTTCGATACTATTGATACACGTGTGTTAGCAATAACAAGATTTTTCGCCAGGACGTAATACTGAACATGTTTTCTCAGTGAATCTGTGGATATCTGGACTTTTCGAGTGCCCACAAATGGTTTTATAATGATAAAAAAAGAAGTCAGAGCATGGGTAGTGGGTATGCGTACTACTAATTCAAACAACAGAGAACGTAATTTTGATCATCAAGCCTGTTTTGGGTTCTCCCATCTGTAGATTGCATTACGAGTATTTCGTGATTTTCTATGAGAGTAATTTTGAACCAAAGCCTGAAATTTTGAGATCCGAAAAACGCCGTCTAGCTTTTTCAAATGATGCGAAGACGGAAATAGCTTTCTATTCGAATGTTGGGTCACTGGCAGAGCGTGACGATAAATTACTTTCCAAAGCATAATTTATATACTCCATAAAACATGTTTTGATTACTTTCTAAACCTTTACTTATTTACTTCCTGTAGACCGGTCACTGAAATTTGTTTCTTCTAGACCACTGTCCTTTTTTCGCTGTATATTTTTTTGTGTTGTAGTGATGCTTACTAAGCTACATTCTGTTAAGTCATTTAAATACGATAATTGAAATAACTACATAGTTATTAGTGAGTTTGGACAATTTACAGTCTAATTATTACAGTTCGCACTTGTTGACCAAGCATCATGTTGTTCGAGGTCAACATACTTGAATTCCAGCCTCAAACCCTCGATAGATATACAAACTGTGAAAATGTTTTAACGAAATAAAAAATTCCAAACAATTGCAATGCTACTTTGCAAATTTTATTATTTAATACTCTAAAAGTATTAATTATTTAAATCTGAAAAACATTTATTACGGACATGGAGGAAGTATTCAAATTGCTTCGTTAAATAATGAAATAGTTCCTATATTTCATGTTGTATTAAATTTCAATTTCGTGTCGAAGAGGATTCTTCTGAAATTTCTTATGTTATGCAGTTTCTCCCATATAATTGATGACTGCAAAACAACGAGCATATATAAGTGTAATGAAAATCATGCATTAATGATAAATTAACTTATGGTATATAGAAAAATAGTACAAATTATAAACAAATTCAGGCATGTAATATTTCTGTTTCGTATTAGTTTTAAGTTAGCTTAAGTTTTAGAGTATTTCTGTAAAAAAAAAGTTGCAACATAATTTAGAGTATGAATTATTTCTTTACATTATTAGTGATAAATTAACTTAGGGCCTATACATTTCTTAGGATTATTAGTAATAAATTAGTTCAACCTGCTGAATTATCGTGTATTTCATTGCCACTTATGAATGTTTTACTCAGATGAAAAAATTATCACTTCATGGACAATTTATGAATTTGCTTTTCTGGTAATATTGTCGCATATGCTGTAGGAAAACAATCGGAAATGGGGCAGAAAATGTTATTTAATTTTTATTTGAACTTTAATTAAATCCTATTTAAAATTATTTTTTCAAACGAAAATAATAAATAATTACTTCAAGGAAAGGGTTCTGCGTAAATGGTATTGTTTTAGTCTTGTTAATTTTTCCAATTGAATAACAAGATCATTTAGTCTTTACGTGAAGTCGAGGTGAACGAGTTGAAATATTGCCGTGAAAATTTCATGTTTCAAACACATTCAGACCTTAATCATTTAATTCTAACTTAGATTTTACAACATTTGTTGACAAGGTTATCTTAGAATTGATATGTAAACTATTTCATATAATCTTAATGTATAAAATTTATCGACAAAGAAAACATAATTATTTTCTTGTTCAATTTTGTTTATGAAAGATCTATAATCTGTTCTCTGCTGTTTACAGAAAAATGCTTGTTTGCTTATGTTATTATATAGGTTTGCATAATTTAACGGCTTTAAGCTTTCAAATTTTTTAGAAATCGAATTTAGAGTAGATATAATCTACAGACAATGTTTATTCGTATGTTGGTACTGAGATTATTAACTTGAGATTAAATTGAGATTATTAGAATTTTTAGCTACACATGATACAATATTTCACACTGCCGCGGTTTTCAAGACAATATTAACCAAATGTGAAGCGCATACAGTTATTCCACAACTCATATCATCGCACATCACATGTCATAGCATCGCGTATCACATATCACATCATCTCATATCGCATGTCACATCATCTCATATCGCATGTCACATCATCGCGTATCACGTGTCACATCATCGCGTATCACGTGTCACATCATCGCGTATCACATGTCACATCACCGCATATTACATATCACATCATCGCGTATCACATGTCACATCATCGCGTATCACATGTCACATCACCGCATATTACATATCACATCATCGCGTATCACATGTCACATCATCGCGTATAAAATGTTATATCATGTCCATGCACGCTTCATTTAATGACCTATTACATACTGTCAAAAATATCCATATATAAATCCAAAAGCACCGCCAAATGTACACAGGTTAAACAACACACATGTTGAAATGGACCAGAGTATTCACGCTAACTTATAAAAGGATGTAAATACCTCATAATTTTCTCCGAACTCTCAATACTCTCCTACCAAGTTCATCGAATATTTTCCTGAGTCATTCGCATTCTCGCTAGCAAATAGTGACTTTCACTAAGATTAGTGTATGTTTATGCTTGCATTTACCGCACACAACAGTGTTAACGCACACGCATTGATGGCCCACTTTCCTAAATCACGAACCGAATCAAACTTCCTCAGTCTTCGCTGGTTTTCGCCGTCATTTTTCATAGCTGTTTTACATAGTTTCTAAATAGACAAAGTTTATTGCCAACAGTTTAAACTTGCATAAGCTTTGAATATTTTAATGCTTATAAATAGCCAAAACAATATAAAATTATATTATTGAAATTCGTTTTAAAAAGAAATTTTAGAAGCGAGAAACTAGCTCCATCGTAGGTGCGAGACAACTGAAAGCTAGATGACGTTTTGACTCCACTTAATCATACTCAGCCCAGGTTTTACTGCCGGGCAATAATTTTTAAATATTACTGCCGGGCAATAATTTTTATTTGCATGTAATTATTCCATATGAATAACTATAAAAATCGATATACTGCTGTTTTTCGTTTTATCAATTTATACTGATTTATACACAAAAACCAAAAAAAATGCATATTTCAATTAAATAGTGGGTGTCCTGCAGATCATTTCAAATAGTGTGATGTTGTATGACTTTCATGCTATTTGGGAAGGTGCATGTCATAAATCGTTTATGATTGCGTTTATGATATATCAGTATTCCATTAGAAGCTGCTTCTTTTCACATAGGCCTTATTTAGATGGTATTCTCTGATTTATACTTCCCTCTCTACTCGCACTTTATTTGTCTGGCATATATACCTGTTAATGAACATTTTCCTTCAGTCGAATCCTAATAAGTTCAGTAACTGTCGAGAAAATTAGAGCCCGTTCCACTTATTTTTCGTTAATATCGCGCGCTCTGTTTTTTTTTTTTGTACAGTCCGCTTAATTATAAGTGAAACCAAAATCAAACGTTCTATCATCATATAGCGTCTCAAAATATTATCGGCTTTGTTACCAGTAATTCCAAAGAAATTAATTCGTACTTCAAAGTCACTGAGAACTTGACGGACATCTCATTACCACACCGATTGATGGATCTTTTTGTTTTTAAATCACCGATGAGGAGAGTCGGCGCATTTCAAAGGAAAGCGAAAAATTCGGATTGAACTTCCGAGGCAAACTGAACAGCAAAAGGAACGAGATTCGACGTAGCCTGGGGAATAAAGGATAAAACTTCGTTGACGCTTCACGGATCGGTTCAAAGACTGTGAAATTTTGCATCTTTTGCATTGAAGGAAGATTTTTTTAGACTTAAATGAAAGCAATTCTGAAAAATTTTTCATGGTCATTCTATGATTTTATGACAATATATCAGTATGAATGATAGGACAATCGTTTTTAAGGTAGGAACTAAAAAAATTAAAAACTTACCTTGCCTAAATTATTCATAAATATATACAGGCACTGACAGTTTACATGTATTATTTACGAGGCATTCCAACGACGGATAAATTTCTAGACGTTTAATATTAGTTAACAGAAAGACTCAGTTCCGTCTTGCTGTATTAATTTTATTTTACAGCAACCTCAGTGAAATTCAGACCAACATGGAAGCGCTGACAACTATTCTACGAGACTAAAATGCGAGCACCGCGACTGTCGTAGGAATTAAAGGCATGTCAATCGTCGCATGAATGTGATGTCAACGCGTAGCCTTTGGCAAAATATCCTTCCTAAAATGGTGGGACAGGTTGCTCACCCTCTCATTTTTTACCGAGGAAGACAAGAGGAAATTATCCCTTATATTGCTTAAGGAACGATGATCGTCGCAATGCGTTATAATTCAGCCATTAATTAATTAAATTTAACTTAGAAATACTTCGTTTTGATGGTCAGAAACTTCAAACAATATAAGTCAAATAAGAATCCATGTAAATGAGTGCCGTTGAAGATTTTATTCATTTGCCACCCTATGTCTGAATAAAAATTCCTATGTTTACCTCGCTTAATTGCTATGGTATTTAACAACCAAGGCATAGCGGGCGCTGGTCACAGAATTCCTCCTGCCTCGATATGGGAATGTAGGCGCCTAGGGAGGTATGGTCCCTTGCGAGGTATGGTGCATTCAGTGCATTCAGGATGCACTTTCACTCATAGGAATGACTGGAAGCTCTTCAGTGAAGTTAAAAAGCTATACCTCTCGTGTCAACAACACTAATCTAATTAGTGGTTCAAATCGCTCGTTTATCGGGTTGACTGAATGCTTGTGATTTCCTTCAGGCATGAAAAGTACATGCCGATGAACCTATGGCATAGATGGCGTATGGTGAAACGGAAAGTGTCATTCTCCTCCAATCCTTTTATATTTTTTTTAATAGATCCAGATTAAGAAGAATATTCGTTTCAAAAATCTTATCATCGTTATTTTTTTAACCAACGCCAAATGGTTTTGGTATATGAAATTAACCATTGAACGGCATTTTGAAAATATTTTCTACTTCATTCGCAGTTTAGATCTGCATTATAGCTATAGCTATATGCTGAACCCAAGATTTTCGTGAAAAGAATGTGAATATTATTTACGGAACATGCATTGATCAACTGTTATAATAAATTTCGTGGGAAACTTGCCAGGAGCTCTTTTCTAAAAATTCGATCAATCAAAGTACAAATTTTATCAATATATTGAAGAGAAATTATTACTGTAAGGTACATTTAAGCTTCAATTAAATTCTATTCGAATCGTCAGCGAATGTCGAATGTATCATTTTGCATTTAATTCTGCATTCCAGTCTCAATCGAAATTTATATATAGGTACTGCTCAATTTGAAAATTTTATTCACCGGGAAAAATACTCTCGATGCATTCGTTCGTGAAAAAATACCGTTGGATAAGACGGAGCTGAGAGCAAAAAAATAACAATAGAGCAAGTCTCTCTTCGAGTTCACTTTCATGCCTGCTGGCACGCTCGACCTGTTCCAAACCAAGTCCTATGTTCATTCCCTTCTTCGTTTGTATGTAAACTACAGAAAAAGAAGGTGATTAACTCGTGTAAAGGTTACAACTGATCATATGTTGAAGGTTTTAGGTCAGTTTAGCTTGTAGATTAAATGTTGGCTAGCATGTGGTGAGATACGATATTTCACAATTGTTATGGGTGGCTCCAAGCAAGAATTTCAAGAGCACAAAAAAACTAGTAACTCGTCGTATACGACACATACATCGCACACCCTCCACCCGTGCTGTTAATATTTCAGTTAACAATCGTTGGACATGATGATGATCATGTTCAAATACGGAAATCGTTGGCGACGCGAACAATTATAGCGCCCAGTAAATTCGGTCATTTCTTACCGGAACACGTAATCGTTCAGCTTTCAATTTACACATATTTACGTTCAATTGTCAACTCCCACTTTAGTATTGAAAAGCAATATGTTGAGTTCAGTAAATTCGCGAGTTTGGCTGCTAGGAGGCCACCACTAGAACTAAAATTTCGGCCCCCTCATTAATTTCTGAATTTCGTAAAATATAAATATAATAACATAATTAAAAAAATAAAATAAAAATTTCACATCGCTTAGCGAGACTTTATGACAGCAAGAGATTTTAAAATCTGCTTGAACACGCAATCAAAGCTTTTATAACCATTAATATTATAGTTTGGCTCGAAAAAGAGTGAAATCGTTATCTGCGGTCGCAAATTCATGATCAGTTATGATTAATCTCAACTGAATACAATTAAGTACGTACGTGTTCATTATAACTTCTCTCTATGCGTAATTTAATGTTAGTTCTGTAACAATAATAATTAAATTCTATTGATATACTAATAATATTATTTCATGCATATGTTATTATATATTATTATATTACGTATATAAATTATTACCTAATATTGATTCCACAGAACTTGTCAAAAAAATTTAAGAAGCCATTTAAATAATCAATTAAAAATCTATTTAATTTAAAAAATCCTCCTACTTGCCAACTGAGTTGCGTGCTGTAGACGCGAAATAATTAACATACATGACATTTATAAATGTGCATTTGATAACTTAATATAAATCAATCAAGGTTATAGTGAAATGAAACATTTTAAAACTCTGCAACGAGCGCATTCGAGCGTGTACAGCCGGTGGTAAAACTCGCACCTGGACTCGACAGGTCAAAGGAAGCTTCAACTTATGTCCAGAGGGAGAAAAACGAGGGTGAAAATCGTGCGAGGGACGGCGCTAATTTGATTTCATCGGCACTTTACAGTAAAAATGTAAAATGAGAGGGATTCTCGCGGGAGTGGATGAAAGGTTTTTATTTATAGAACGAGTTCTAGTATTCGGATGCTGGCGATATATTGAGTGCCTTGAATACCTAACAATCATGCAACTACTCAAATTAAAACATTACAAATGGTTTATCATTTCTATCAATTACTCCTTTACAATATTTATCACCCAATTAGGTATGCATGTTAATTACCTAATTAATTAAAAAAAAACATTTTCAAACGTTTTCTTTGAAGGGCCACAACTTGATTGCTGGCGGAGAGCCTTATGTCCACATTTTATGAATTTCGATTATAATTTACACACTTTAAAATGTTTGGTTAAAAATTCATTTGGAAAAATTTTAAGACACATTGGACCTATTACTGTACCTCTTATCAGAAAGCTTGAGAGATTAAACTCAAAAGATATTCTCAATAAAACTGGCATTATTTTTAACCATACATGTTTAAATGAAGGGCTCTACCCTAAATATACACTTTAAAATATGGAATAATTAAAAGCAATTATTATTCACTTTATTTCATATTAAATGTATTTTAAGATATTGAGTAAATCAGTAGTTAATGCGGTGATAATATTTCTTTATTTATGGGAACGAAGTTTGTATCACCGGTCATTAATTTAAAGATATATCAAAGGCATGTATTAATGCATTATGAATACATTATTAATCCTCATAAAACATCAATAACACATCATTACACTATGCAACAAGAAATTTTTTTTCATAACTCAAACCAAAATACCTTTTTCTAAAGGAATCGAGGTCACTGATTTCAAATCTGCAAACAGAAGTACTCTAGCACGTATAGTTTTCGAGATATTCAAAAAATAATCTCGATGAAATTCATAAAAATGCAACATTTGGTAAACTGAACATAAATAAATAATATTGGATTATACATTTAAGACATCTTATTTATGTTCTCAAGATATTAAAAATTGTTAATCAAGACAGTTTTAAAAGAAATCTCACTTAATTGCTATGATATTTATTTTAGAAATGTTTTTTCCCTCTTGATTTGCGACGGTGAGTAGATTCTTCCTCAAATTTGTAGCAACCAACAATAGTCTCCCATCATACTTGGATTAAATCGACCTTGATACCGACTTTCCAAAAGCGAAATATCTTGGTGAAAACGCTCACCATGTTCATCACTTTTATCCCCAAGGTTTTCAGGGAAAAAATCCAAGTGGGAAAAAAGCATTTCCCAAGTGGGAAAAAGCAAGGGAAAAATCCAGATCATTGTAACAGCAAATGGCATACTCTTTCTTTTTGAGCTTAACCATTGTGTTAAACTGACATAGCAGTTAGAGCAGCAGATATGAGGTGCCCAATTCTTATCCTGGTCCCCAATTTGACAGCCAAAATAGTGCCTGTATGCTATCTTCACCTCGGAGGCCAGATTTTTTCTCTGATCTTTTGGGGTGAATTTGCCACAAATGTAACAGAAATTGTCAGGGTTGTTGTTACAATTTCGACGATTCAATTCAAACAATTACTGCTTAATTGAAATTAAAAAATCAAATTAGTGCTTAATTAATAGCCTAGATTTATCACGACCAAACTTTTCTGGAATGAAATTGTAAAAAAGTTTCAGAAAATTCAATAGCAATGGTACAAACACTAAAAAATATAATCTCAGCCGTTATTATACAATAAAAGTGTATTTAAAACAACCAATACACAACACACTTTTACAAGGCAATCCTTATTTTGATTATACTTTCACTTTAGGAGGCTGACCCTGAAGTTATATGCATAAAATATTTTCACAAACATAACTCGAAAACCTGACGTATTAGAAAAATTTCAAGGGCATACATGGAATCAGCGCTAAAAAAAACACATCAGATACAGGTAATTTCATACGAGAAGCAAAAATTTTGTTGCACAGTGATTATCGTCATAATGTATTTACTCGTATACATTACGAAGATACATTAAATATCCCGTGATTCGAATCGAATTTTGTAGAGATAGAGTAAATTTCAAATAATATAGAAAATTGAAACGTTTCATATTGAAACATTAATTCAAATGTTAAGTTGTGGATAATTAATTAAAGTAGCGGATAACATTTTTACTGAGAATTTAAGGCTTTGCCCATTTCGACCTGAGTTGGGTACAATTTACGATTAATAGATACATTCAACTTGGAGGTTGAACTACTCATGGAATATATCTTACTGTTATTATTTTGCAGTTTGCAAACTCTTCGTACATTACATATATTGTTATTGTGGAATGTTACTTTTTAGGACGTATTACGGTATTTGATGAATCCTTTTAGTTATTGTACTTTTAACCTTACTTGTGCAACTACGCCACTTCTTAGGGAAATTTATTAAATTTTAGCAAGTTAAGGCAAAAGAGACTATTCAAAACAGACTACTATATACTAGCTATCGTATATATATATTAATTAATTTTATTAACAATTATATATATTATTATATATATTATTAATATTAATAGCAGCATATTTTTTTACAGATGTTACGAATTTTCCTGGTGCTCCTGTTGGCTTCAGCCTCAGTCCTTGGGGAATTCTATGGCCCCCCACACGTCACCCACGTGGACCCTCACTTCAACCCCCTATACGGACCCCCCAACCCCGCGTACGGTCCCCCAGAAGCTGCATACGGGGCTCCCGTACACGAGCCAGCCCCATGCTACCCCAAGACCGTATACGAGACGATCTTCAAGACCAACTACGAGAAGGTAAATCTATAATAACATATAACGATTTTGACGAACACATTGCTCAAAATATAGACAGAGACATAAAGATTAAAATAACGATTATTTTTCGAGAACAACTGTACGTTAATTTTAAGATCTACAATTAAACGTACATAATTTTTTCCAGAACACATTGACATTCATAAAGATTATTTTCCGAGAACAACTGTGCTTTAATTTGAAGATCTTGTTCGATTTAAAAAAAAAAACATACGTAGTTTTTTCCGGAATCCGTAATTGTCTTCAAGGTTTCATCTTAAATTCTGTTTTCTTCCATTTATCCATAAAATATTGAATAGCATATGGATAATAGACAAACGTGAAGCAATATTTTTGCGTTCAAAATTCATAATGATCAAATATGCGTTGATGAGATAAGGATCGAAGACAAAGAGCTTATAATTTAGCTCATCAAATACATAAAGTGTGAGATAAAAGCTTGCCATTTAGTATTAAGTGCAAGGCCTACTCTTGAGAATTTACTGAGAACTTTTTCGATAACAGTAAATATTAGTATTTATACTTTAGTATTGGCATATTTATAGTAATAGTATATTTTTGCGGAACATATAATCGTTGATATGAACCTTTTCTTAGTAGAACGATGCTTGGCTGAATAAATGTTCTAATTTAACATTTCAAATATGATGGGGTGTGGCTCAATGATGACAATTAATGCTAAGGTCCCTTAGGCAAAATATTGCATTTTTTATTACAGAAGAATTTGGGTAATGCAGTCGATACACGAATTGAGCAGCATGCGTGACCCAGTAAAATTATTTTATAATGTAGAAACAATTTACTTAATGTATGTAGAAGATTTTAATTGGAATGTTCCAGTTCGTTGTCGAATTAATAAGACAAATTTGACCACACACAAGAATTAAGTTGAGGAATAATTGTTCAGCCCGTTGGGGTGGGAAGAATAATATGAATTACGATTCAAGTTAGAAATCTGCTTAAATATTAATCTTTAATGAAACATTAATTAATGCTCTATGAACTCATTCACATTACAGGTGCCGGTATACTCAACTGTATTCAAGCCTCAATACATCCCCACGACGTATTACGAAACAATATACAAAACTGAATACGACACGAAAGTTGTTCCCGAATACATACCACAATACATAACAGAGACTAAATTCATCAACAAACACATCACTGAAGTAGCTTATAAAACCATATTCAAAACAGACTACGAAAGCGTTTACTTAACAGAAACTATATACAAGCCCGAGTACATCACTAAGACAGCGTATGTGACTCAATATGAGACACGCTATCAGCCGCAGTACATTACTGAAACTGAAATACAGCCTGTACACAAAACTAAGGTAATTTACAAAACTAAAGTATTGTACCAAACCAAGTACATCGAGAAACCGGTCGTCCATAAACCAATTTACGAAGGCTACGAAACCTATGGAGGTTTCGGAGGATCTGGATACGACGTTGGCCATGATTTAAAAATTGGTACCGGTCTTGGCATCGGACCGAAATCCAAACCAGGTGTGGGTGGGATTGGTTTCAGTGATGATCTTAAATTTGGAACGGGATCTCTTGGATTGAAGGACGATCTGAGTCACGCTGGCCTTAGTTTCACCGAGCATCTGCCTCTCGATGTCGGTCATGGGACGACGCCACTACATGGTGGTCTGAAGACTGGTGATCTCGCCAGCGAGTTGCAGTTCGGAGGTCTAGAGGGCGGGTCTGACCACGGTAGTTTAGTTGGCCTAGAAGAGTCCCTGCAGTTCGGTGGAGGCTTAGGAATCGGCGACGATTTGAAAAATTCCGCCCTTGGTGCTCATTTGGGTGGTGATTTGAAACTTGGGGATGGATTGAAAAGCCAACTGGGAGGAAGGTTCGGAAGCAACTTTGGTCTTGGAACTGAACATGTAGGTGAACTTGGTAAAGACCAATTGAAGTTTACAGATGGCTTGAGCTCCCAATTTGGATTCGATGGCTCTAAGCTTGGAGGCGTTCATGGCTTGGGAGCAAAGGCCTTTGCTACAGGAATCGGCTCAGGAGGCTCTGGCTCACATGCAGGTTCGCTTGGCCACGGTCTTTCCTTAGGAGCTTCAGGCTTTGGTGGGTTAAAGCACCAACTATCCGGGGACTTTGCTTTGGAAAGAACTAAAATCGATTCGTTCGGTCTCGAAGATGCGAAGCCACAAGGAGATGGCCTAATAACGCCTGGGAAAGGCATTGGACATTTAAGGTCTCCTTTTAGAGAGAATTTTGATGGTCATGCGGATATTGGCCTTCACGATACGTTCAGCTTGAGTGATCGTTTTAAGTTGGCAAGTGGGCTACAACACGGTCAACTTGGGAGCAGTTTAGATTTCCGAAGAAGAAGGCATAACAGCGAGGCTGAGAACACGAAAAAAGAAAGCTGAACAATGAAATGGATTTCAGAAAATGAAACTACCGATGGACTGTTTAAAATTGTTTGATAATTATTGTTGAAGATTTTATACGGTTTGTTTATTGTTGTCGCGTTTGAAGATCTGAACGTTACTGTTTTTTATTTAGTGTTGCTATTCTCTTGGCTTCATCAGCATTGGCATGAAAACACTAGGACAGCAACATAACGGTTGTGAAGTGAAGTAACTCAATCACTTGACTACCAAGAAATTTTATAGTAGAAACGAAATTTACCCAAAATAAAACTATACACCGTTTGTATTTCATTGACTTCCCCTTTCCCTCTATGCACGAAGGACGACTAAACAAATGCTCAATATTCATAATTTCCTCGCGCGCGACACCTTTAGCGAAGCCTGGGGCCATACTTTCAAAACTCGTTAAGTGAACGTAAGTACTTACGCTCTATTTCCTTGTCTGTGATTGGTGGATTTTGCTCGATATGCCGTCAATGATTGGCCGATGAACTTACGATCTCTTAACTTTTTTGAAAGTATAGGCCCTGGTCCGGCCTACTGATTAGCATCAAGGCATAATATAATAAGAAGGATGCTACCCCTTTAGAGAGAGAAAATTTTCGCAAGAAATGGCAGGAGAGACTCAGACGGAAAAGCATGGAGACTCGGGTCAACCACTTTCACGATGTCAAGACAGCACCGACCGCACACGGTCATTCAGCGGAGCTGGAAGACAAGTAAGAAGTCATGTCCATAGAACCAGACCTGTAAATAATGTAAGAAATAAACGCATGAATCAAAGTGAAAGTGCACAAAAAGCTTTAAAATGTTTTTACACGAACTCGGACTCCGTTTTGAATAAAAGAAGTGAACTATTAACTGTGATTGAAAACGAGCGGATAGACATTAT